>NW_008632951.1:0-12299 GCF_000691845.1 Merops nubicus | reverse complement strand
GTAGGGAACAAATAAATGTTAAGGAGTTCTCCTCCAGTCCCCTGTGTTGCCTTGGGAGTACTGTAGTTCAGTGTTAAGAGGTGCTCATTATTTAAATAATTCTGAAGCACCTGTCACTGATGAAGCACTTATGTGCAGAACATTAATCCTATAACTAGAAAATCTAAATTAATGGACCAGTTCTAAGCCCTCACCACAGAGACCATTCCATACTGCACAGGTGCTTGGAACTGTTGGGAGTGGGTAAAAGATTCCTAATAGAATGTGAAACAGTGACAAAATGGTTTCTCTCTTAAGAAGACAGACTCTTCTGGATTCTTTTAGACCAAGAATCATTGTCACCAAGTGGTGACAATGAAGATTTCTAATTTTCAGGCTGCTGAAAAAGGCGATTTTGCCTCTTCTACATGTCAGGCTTGTCACAGCATCATTTTTATTGCCATTATGTTTTGACAAGGAAGGAGGAGTCAGAACATAGGAATAACAAGGTTTTGCCACCCTGAAGGAATATTTTTATATTAGATAGATAGATAGATAGATAGATCGATCTAGTAGATCATACCCTTGATTGCCTTCAAAAGCAAACTGCACTTTTTCATAGAAACATGTATGTTCTAAGAGACTTTGGGGGTCATCTAGTCCAGTCTCCTTTTAAAAGTAGATCACATTAGACTGAGTTGCTTAGGGTCTTGCTGAGTTTTCAGTATCTCCAAGGATGAAGAGTTCACAGTATTTCTGGGCAACCTGTCTCAGTGTTGGACCACCCAAGGCAAAATAGGTTTTCCTGTTACTAATCAGAAATCCCCATATTTCATCTTGTATCTACTGTCTCTCATCCTATTCTTGTGCACCTTTGAAAAGAGTCTGGCTCCACCATCTCTATAACCTCCCAAGAGCTGGTTGAAGATAGCAGCAATATTCCTTCCGGTCTTCTCTTCTTTAGGCTGAATGAGTCCAGTTCTCTCAGCCTCTCCCCTTCCATCCTTTAACCATCTTGGTGGATGCACTTCAGCATGTCACTGACTTTCTTGTACTGGGGAGCACAAAGCTGGGCCCAGCGCCCGGGAAGGGCTCTCACAAGTGCTGAGCAGGGGAGGAGGGAAACACTTGCCTTGGCTTTCTGGCCACACTCTTGCTAATGCAGCCCAGGGTGTCATTGGCTGCCTTTGCCACAGGTGCGTTCCTGGCTCATACTCAACTTGTTGCCCACAAGGATCCCCAGGTCCTCTTCTGCAAAGCTATGCTGTAGCTGGTCTGTCCCCAGCATGTACTTGTGCCTGGGCTTATTGCTCTCCATGTGCTGAACATTTGGCTCTGCTGAGGTTCATGTGGTTCCTGGGGGGCCCATTTCTACAGCTGTTGAGATTCCTCTCAATAGCAGGCTTGCCCTCCAGCATATCAACCCCTCTCCTTAATTTGGTATTGTTCATAAACTTCCTGAGTGTGCACCTCTGTCCTATCATTCCAGTTATTTAATAAAGAAATTAAACAATACCGGGTCTAGTATTGATCCCTGAGGCATGCAACACATAACCAGCTGCCAGATGAACTCTGTTCTGTTGACCACAACCCTCTGAGCAAGCCAAGTTCCACCCACTTTATCATCCATCTTAGTACTACACATCTCTCTATTTTGGCTATAAGGATACCATGGAAGACTGTGTCAAAAGCATTTTACTTTCTAGGAATGTTTACAGCTGACTATTTGAATTTTCTGTTCTACCTCTCCTCTCTCTGTTCTGTGTAGAGCAATACCTATTAACCACCGAAAATCAACTGTCTGTCAGAGTCTTTACACTAAAGAGAAATGCTTAATTTTGCCCTTTATTTCCTTGAGAGTCAGTGGATATAGGTACTTCCAGGGGTATATCAGTTTGTCAAAATTTTAACTTCAAGAATTTTCCATTCTTGGTAAGAAAAGTGTGTTTTTTGGTTTTTTTTTTTGGTTTGTTTTTTTTTTTTTTTTTTGGTTTTTTTTGTTGGTTGGTTGGTTGGGGTTTTTTTTGGGTTTGTTGGTTAGTTAGGGGTTTGGTTTGTTTGTTTGTTTGTGGTGTTTTATCCTTATTAAGTCCTTTAACCCTACTGGGTTTTTCCTTGTTTGTTAATCCCTTATATCGATTCCTTCATCATTCTGGAGGGATGTGTTTGTGCCTTGCACAATTTCTCTTTAATTCTAATGTTCTCAAAAGATTCTTGGTAAAGCCACAACAGTTTTTTATCTTTGCTTTCTGTCTTGCATCAGAGAGGTTTGCTGTTCTCCATTTATAGCCCTTTTCAGTCACTGCTACCTTCCCGGCAATCTTCTGTTGTCTAAATTGTTTCTAGAAGACTCCATCTGTAGATCCTTGAGTGTGTTACAGTTTGGTTTATTTTTCTTCTAATTCTTTGACTTCTTCCTCGCCTTACAATAACAAGCTCTTCTAATTCACTTTCACTACATTTGCTTCCCACCTTTATTTTTTCTATCATTTTCTAGTGAAAATCAAATGGAAAATAGCCACTTCACCAGTAGCTTCTTCTAGTTTGCTTGGTTGCCTGGAAGGTGGGAGTGGAGGACAAGGGAGAAACTATTGTCATAAGAACTTCCTGGAATAACTGTCCCTATACTAGGAGATTTCAGTATGCCTGAGAGTACTGCTGACCTTTAGAGCATGATCTGTTATGCTAACAAACTGTTAAACTGTGCCCTGGTGTGAGCTTAGTCCTTCCAGCTAGGGCCTTCCCCAAATGCTTCTTGGGGGCATTTTGGCAGGTCATCATTCTGGGGGTCCTTACCTGTAGGTAGTTTGCCTGCAATCACTGCTTTGGAAGCTAAAAGACTTCACTTAATTATATGCTACTTTGCCTTGATGCAAAGGAAAAATTCTTTGATGTGTTTCATTCACTGATTTGTAAGATTCTGTACCCTGAATATTGTCTTTTCCAGTAGATTTGATGGCTCCATGTATCATTTGTTGCTGTCTTTTTGTAGACCTCTGCTGACAGTTTGAAAAAATGCCTTCTCATCCTGATCAATACCTCACAGATTTTTGTGGTTAAACAAGCCTGCATCTCATCTCTTCTTGAGCTTCACAGACAGTGTATACTTTCTTGACATGAACCTTACCAGTATTTCCACTGTTTTGCGTTTTTGCTCCTTAGTCAACAGGACACATCTATACCTTTCCACCTTTCCCTGTTGAAAGTCCTTTTAGCCATTATAGCCTTGATTTCTGCCTTTACCTTTTCCTAGTGGTAACGGTGGCCATGGTTTGACCAGGCTTAAGTGAGTTTCTCTTTTCCTGCGCATAGCTAAGAAGCCTTGGTTAACCAATAAGCAGGTTTCCAATGCTGGAAGTAACTGAAGATCTTCTGACAGTTAAAATACTGATCTCTCAAAGGGGGACTGACTATCCACAACACTTTGGAGCTTAGCTGAATACCACTTGATTAATGTTTAATAGTTCAAAATCTTGATCTTGTTGACTTTTCACTGGGAAAAGAAGAAAAGTTACTGAAAACAGTACTTCTAAATGTTGCAGTGTGTCAGACATGGTAAATCTGTGAACAGGGTTCTACAGAGAGACATGTCAGGTTAAAGAAAGGCAACTGAACTTTATCACCAAATAAAGATCTTCAAACTTTGGCACAGAAGGATTTTATAGCACTGTACTGAGTCTGGGTCTTATTTCTCTGTATAGTGAGCCAGATAAGAGCTGGCTCACAGTTTTTCACAGCAAGTCAGTGAAATGCAGTTTTGAGAGAGCTGGCAGAAAGGATTTGGAGCACTAAAAGGGAGCATAGTGGGAAGAATGGCAAATGCCAGGGTTGTTCTGGACTCTGGAAAAGCTAGTCAGGCCATGGGATTTAGGGATTTTTGTGGTGTTAATGTGTTGGGGAATGGACAGAGGAGAAGATTTAGGTGAGGATAAATGGGATGTCAAAATGCTGTAGAGACTTCATAAGGTCTGCTGAGAAGCAGGGAGAAAAAACTTTCTCTCTCCTTTTTTAGCTGTTCCCTGAGTATTGTGACCCCTTCCTTCCTTCTCAGTCCTCCAGTATACAAGATTCAACAACACCACTAGAAAAGCAGGGGAAATAGAGGTCAGTGCAATCAGGAGGTGACGACACATGCCATACATGCTGCTGTGCCAGCTGCTTGTTCTGTACTATTGTATGTTTTAAGCAGCAAATGTCCTTTTTGTTTATCTAGCAAAGCTAAATGTTATGTTGCTGCTACTAGATTGCCAAGGCTACTACAGAATAGTTGCTCATGAAAATAATTTAATTCACCTTTCCTGATAAGGAAAATTTATTTGTGGAAATAATTTACCTTCACCTTTCCTACTGAGAGAGAAACCTTGACCCTTTTTTAGCACTGGAGTAGCCAGTGGCAAAAGCTGTGCTGTGATTGTGTCCATGGATATAATAATAGAATTTATAGAGATCTGTGGAGGTTCCTATATAGCTACTCAAAAGAAATGCAGGAACAAGATAGATAAAGGGGAAAAAGATGAATATTTTACTCTCTTACTTGTTGAAGAACCCAGGAGGTCTCTTCTACTGTTAATTTCATCTTGACAAGAAGTGACTTGAGGGTTTTAATTTCTTTTTAACCACATACTTACCTTATTTTCCTTAAAGAGGTGGTTCCATAAAGACGAGCAGGAAACAAGGGAAAAATTAGAAGAGTTAAAGATTCCTAAAAATTTTCAAGATTTTAAAGAAGACTTGAAAATACAGTCATCTAAATGATATTTGAACCTTAGAGAATGATTTGATGAAAGTGGGCCTTGAACACAAGGCAACAAGTACATACACATGTACGGGTTTAACTTTCACCCATATTAAAGTTCTTCAACTGATGAGTTATTACATATTTTATTTATGAGTAATTTTATTCATAGATATTCTTCATAGAATATTAGAGTAGAACTTTTTGAGTAACTTGAAGCCCAGGATACAAGACAAGATCAGAAAAAAAACCCGTGTAGTACTTTTAGGATCTGTCATTATTATACCATTATGTTGAAACAAGACTACTGAGAAATTTACATTTTTAAATTATTTCAGAAAGATATGTACAACCACATATTGTACTACTTCAATATTTATTCCTTTCTGCTTGGCCTCATAATAGAAGTGAACATAAATGTGTGGTTTGAAACAGGTTTGTATACATATACTTTTTTCCCTCCCATTTATAACTTTATTCTTTTTTTTTTTTTTTTTTGTCCTGGTAAAGTCTCTAGAATTTTTAATATGTTAAAGTATCTGAAGTCTTTGCAAGACCTCATTGACATAGAAACACTTTTTGGACCTGAATGACCAATGCTTTTAGCTTTTGTGAAGTCAAATTTTACATATGTACACCTGCAAGTTTCTACTTCCTTCTAATAATGAAGGGAAACTTTAGAGTGTGAAGCAACTGTACTCAGTTGTACAATTGCCACGGTATGTGGGAATAGATGCTGCATTTTTAAGTCTGTTTTAATTTCTTTTTGATTTTTTTTTTTTAAATAGCCTGTTTCTCACAGCAATTGTGATATAACAGTCAACACTTCAGTAGGTCTACTGTAAAATAGAACTGTTCTCTACATACACTTCTTCCTTGCAAGTCAATGACCTTTTCACTGAGGAGGTTAGAGTCCCACTGGCAGTCTCAGTAAGGTCATTGCAGTTCCTACTTTACATAACTTTGGAATGCAAGCACCACAGCAGTCCATGCTTCTGTATTGATCTCTCACTCTCCTTCCTTCCACTTCATGGTAAGTCTGCACCTGATCACGGGGGATTAAAAAAATTATTTTTAATGTGGATTAAGCTAATAAACACAAGCCACTGTAATTTCTCCCTGGAGTAAGGAAGAAGGAGAATCCAACATGTTGAATCCTGAACATAACTAATGAAGATATCACTGAAACCAACCTGGAATAATCAAAAATAACTAAGTATTAGTGATGTAGCTTCATTTGGTTTGATTTGTATATGAAGGCAGGCAACATCAGGAAGCGTTTTGAAGGTGGAGTGACTTATAGTGGATTAGGGGTGCCAAGTGTTATGTTTTACGTAATTTTTATTTCTTGGCACTTGCTATGTAAAAGCTTAAAGAAGCTGCCACAGAGGGCTGTTTTGAACGTCAAAGAAAATAAAGTAACTTGAATTTGGTCTATCTCTGTACTTTTTGTTTGATTATAACAAAGCTCTAGGGATATTTAATAATTTCATGTTTAGGAAAAAAAAATCTATTTTTTATTTCTGTTCTACTTTGTTAATATTTTTATATTTTTGTCTGGTGTTATTGAAAATTCTATGGCCATTTCTTAAATAACTAGCAGCATTCATAGCAATTATACTGTGGGAATAAGAAGCGGAAAGAAAGTTTTCACTCAGTAATAGATGGGCTCTCTTTCAGTCGTGGTTTCTTTTTAGAGTGTACTTCAGAGCTCTTCCTTCGGTGTGCTGGGGTTTCTTATCAAGAGTTAGTTGATAATTAATGGTCCACATGCAGATCTTGTCCTGACATGGAATATTCACTCAGATATGGATGCAAGGAAGTCTTCTTGGGTCCTACTGCATAACCACAACCAAGACAAGTCCTAACAGCTTCCCTTAGCAAGCTGTTACCCAAAGCTGATGGGAAGTGTATGTAATCTGAATACATGATCTTGCTTTTGAAGTAGCAGTAGTACAATAACATTAGGGGAACAAGCATCACAGACATGACAGCAATCTACCCTGGGACTTTCAAAATAGACTAGGGGCTGTATTCTTTCAGAGAGACTTTTCATTAGTCTGACTTGACACCATGGATTTCTGTGCTGTCAGAACACAGGAGCATAGCAACATGAGAGGCTATACTGGGTCAGACCAAATCTCACAGAGGTATCTGACATTCCACCTCTGACGAGAGCCAACAGCAAATGCCTGAGGTTGTGAAAGGATAGTGTGAAAGAGTGCAGTCTCAGGTAGTGATCTCTCTTCTTCTTGCCTGCTTCTCTTTCCTTATCTTCTGCCAGTCAAAAATGTCCATGCAGAATGGTTTTCTTTTGGAAAATGTGATTTGACGGAATTGAGGCACAGCATGGTGATGTGTTGATTTAGTAGAATATTAGAGTGGAGAGTAAGCAGTGTTGAAGGCTAAGCTGGAGTCCTAGGGCTGCCCAGACTTGGAACTAAGATGCATAGAAGACAAGCTAAAATCTTCTACGTTTGCCTGAAGCAGAATGCACAAGCTTTAGTCTTGCAAAAGAAACTGAAATCTTTGATCTTTTATCTTGAACTAAGCTATTTTTAAAGCAGTAGAAAATGGCTTTCTGGACAGTATGAGTCTTTTACCTCTGAATGTAATATATATAATGACCCGTTCTCTCCTTCCACCTTAGCTTGCAATTGATATGATTCTTTCTCCAGCAGTGACGTCTCTAGAGCTTGTTTTCTGTGAAGCAACAAGAATTCTGTGTCTGTACAGACTAGCGAAGAAATATTCAATTTGAAGATTAGTCTCTGGTCTGGCTTTTATTTACTCATGCAAGTGGTAACACAGAAGGTGCTGGATACTGGTGGTTAACTAACTGTGGGAATCACAGATAAAAGCCCTGGTACTAGAGGTGAGATGCAGTTTTCAAGGATGATGATTATGAGCTAATATTCCTTTGGATTTCAAGTGGGCAGAAAGGATAAAACAGTGAAAAAGTATTATAGAAACTGGAAGTTCTGTAAATGCTTGAGAAAAAGAACTTTAAACCAGTGTATGATTGTTTTCCTAGAAAACACTGATAAATGATCAAGTAGTAGGACCTAATTCTTTGTGCAAAAATGCGTATGTTTCATGGCTGAAACATACTAATAGAGGAATAATACGGGCAATCCAAATTGAAGGATCCTGGTCTAAACTGTTAGGACAAAGCAAGGGGCATCAGATTGCTTCCTGTTAAGTAAATTAATTCCTTCAACTTGGAGCTTGGGATAAGCTACAACAGAAACTCAAACATCTGAGACCTCATCTGGAGAAGGAATCAAAAGTCTAGCAAAGCTGGCTAGGCAAGATTATAATGCATGACAGTTCCTGCAGGTTTAAAATTTTCATCTTCTCCATTAGAAACCCGCTGCTGGTTCCCCAAAAGAAGCCTCTTCAGCAGTCAGTCAAGGTCAATTCATCATTTCCTGCAGGAGAAAAAAATTAACAAAGATGTTTTAACATAGGCAATCAACAAAACACTTCCAAAATGGACATAAATGCTAGTATTTATAATCCAAGAGGAGCATTGACATATGAATATAAAGTCATGACTGTGATGACTTAATATGGAAAAAGTCTAAATGATGAGGTGTTATATTATTGTGAAACGCAAAAGAAACTCTGGGCAGTGACAAAATGTAGAATATTAGTAGCACTACAGAAAATAAGATTTATAAAGGATCTTAAGGAAATCACTTAGTCTGGCCCTTTTTTCCATAGCAGTATCTATAGTACCTACAAAAATATTTTCAGGAGACCATTTTTGCTACTGTTATGTCATAGAAAATTCATGTTCAAGAGAAACCACATATCTCAGATAGTACCTTTCTATATATGAGCACCCCAAGAGGTACTTTGTAAGTTGTCTGGGGAAATTGCAGCATTTTAAGGTGACACATACATACAAGTTTGGTAACCTGTCATAACTACAAGAATAATGAAATGATTGCTTCCTGCAGTTAAAACATAGCCATCAAAGCTCAGAGTGGAAAAAAAAGTAATGAGTTTTCAGAACCAAAAGACATCTTCTGTCACTCAGTTAAAGGCAGTTGAAGAGAAAATCTGTTAAGAGAAAAGAACATCACTGTGGAGATAAGTAGGGGGGCTAGTAACAGTCTAGGCCATTGAAGTGAAAATGTCCTGATAACAAAGCATACAGTGAACAGTTAAGTTTGCATAACTTGCAGTCTGAAAATTCTTCTCTCTCCATTGATTATGCATTGTATAAGGTGCCACTTGTTAGATAATGATTT
Source organism: Merops nubicus (assembly GCF_000691845.1). NCBI lineage: Eukaryota > Metazoa > Chordata > Aves > Coraciiformes > Meropidae > Merops > Merops nubicus. The sequence goes on along the minus strand of NW_008632951.1, from coordinate 3,326 downwards.
GAGCTGAGAAAAGAGTATTATGATGCACATTAGGAGAAATTTTTGAAAGCTGTTTGGCTTAGCATCTTCCCTCAAAATAAATGTAAGAAGGGCAATAAGCTTTTTTAAAGAATAAAGTAGGTGAGGCAGTAGGAGCTGTATCTGCTGACAAGGAAAAGTGGAGCTAAGTGATCAAAGGCATTTCAATAGCATCTGAATAGTAAATCATAGAACTGTGGCTCTGAAAGAGAAGCAGCAGCTGAAATATTCAGTATTCAGAAAATGTCCAGAGGTAACATTAGAAACAGTCACGGACATTGGAAGCCATAGAGCAGAGCAGGGAAGCAATGGGGATTTGGAAGACAGCTAGGACGGAGATGACTGTAGCTATGTGGAAGCTGGGAACATCAAAACAATTTGGGAGTAGTGAGTGGCCAAGATCATGAAGACCATGCTAAGTTATTGGGTTGTGGGAACTATAGGGGGTCTTATGACAAAACTTTATGCTTTCTCAGTAACATTATTCATTTAACAACTTTTTATGTTTTTATACTTGCAGGATAGAATAAACTTTGAAAGAACCAGATCAGCATTGGAAGACAATAGAATCATAGGTCTCAAAATGCAGAGATAATACGTTTGGACAGATGTGACTGTAATGCTGTCAGCTGCTGCTTTTCCATATCAAACCCTCCAATATTTGTTGTTTATTCTTCAAGCCAAAGCCCTTGGAGACAAGTGATTAGAGGCAAATATTAGCTTTCTTTTTTTTTTTTTTTTTGAGTGAGATTCTGAGAAAATCTTGAAATCATGACCCAAATGTACACTAACAGTTAAAAATACACACAACAAATAAAAATAGCCTGCAATTGTTTATTTTAAATCTCAGATTTTTCATGATCAACTCTTTTGAGACCAGAGCCATGATTTGCTAACATTTGTCAATTAAATGCTGTAACTGAGGGTAGAAATTGGTCAGTGGAGTCTTTTGCAAATTATGACTGTGAAAGGAAGGAATGAAATAGCTTGATATTTGTTTTTCCAGATTGTATTTCCATAGACCTAACAGGGATTTTGTCAGTTCTTTTAAAAGGCCTGGGTTTTTTTCCCCAAAAAAGATATTCCCCCATATTTTGTAATTTAAAAGGGAAAAAAAATGGTCAGAAGTCATTGTTATACAAAAACTGGCAAAGCCCATGGTTACTTTGAGTGACTTTTTTTCAGAGTATAACAATTTTTATGTACGGAAACTGTAAGGAGAAGCACAGAGTGAGCGATATGCTAAGATAAAAAACTGCACTGCAATGAAACCACCTATCTGGGTGGAAAAAATTCAGTTTTATGTAAATCAGAGTCTCTCAGTAATCCAATTTTTACTTTTGGTATTTTAAAGACTCATATTTTGCCTTTGCTCTTGTAACTTTTCTGGAAGGGCTTTCTTGTGCAGGAACAGAACTACATTTGCTTTCTCAGGGCCAGCTGACGAGCAATTGTTGCAGTCTTTGTTGTCAGTATGTACTGGTCAGTTTAGCTACGTCTGTTTACCAGGAAACAGCATTGTCTATTTCTTTACTGATTATTACATCTTACATCAGGCAAGAACACAAACTGATGATAAAAGGAAGATAATTTCTTGTTGCAATTTTTACTTTCTGCTGTTAGGCAGGTAGCTCTCTTATTGTTCTAATTTAATCAAAATAGAATGATGGGAAATAGTGGGGGTTTTATTATTTTTTTTCTCCTTCTAGAAAGGTACAAAACTTCTAGGGGTGACGACACAAGCTTTTGAATTCTGTTCTGCTATTTTAGTCTACCACAACCAACGGGAAGATAATCATACTCTGCATGTCAGTCAGCACTATTTTTTTTTGTATGTCAGCCTCCAGAATTGGTTTTAATGACTGCGATTTCTATACTGTATCTACAGGATGAACACTAATTAGGTGTTAGGCGCAAAAGCTTTAGTAGACTGAAAAGAATTGTCTGAATATCCTGCTCAGCCAGCCAATAGAGGAAAATCTATACTAAACTGCATGTGAGGGCAAGAGTTTTAACTAGATATTTTGGGGGAAAAAAAGAGCAAGAGGGTTAAGGTATTTACCAAGTGAGCTAGTTCATTATAGGGGTCAGTGCCACAAAACATATATTAAAAAAATTGCTTGGCAGCTCAAGTTGTTTTCTTGTCTTCTTCAGACCAGTTCAAAAATTCTGTTCTTGTGAGTCTACAGTGAAGTATGGTTTTCCTTTATGATGTTATTTTGAAGTTAAGTTACTCTTTTCTGTCTAGCACTGGTTTTAGTTCTGATGATCCTGAGGCCACATTAGCAAGTTTTCTTTTCCACAGGTTTGAAACCTGCAGTCTTAATGGAAGCTGAGATCTCCTGTCATGGAAAGTAAAGATTTTAGAATAACCAATATTAAAAATCACAACAAAATCGGAACAGCTGTCGAAACTTGCAGTTGCAAGTAACTCAGAGTTGTTGAAGATATATGAACTGGAAGAAACGCAGGCTTCACTTTCAGATGCTATTATGAGCCTGTAGTGTTGACAGTTAAACTCATTTCTTTTTAATTGCATCAGAAGAAAATATGAAGAGGGTAAAAGGGTGAGTGGGCCAAAAAAGAGTCCTCATATGTTGACATATTGGCGATGTATCAAATATTAAAATAGATTCTGAAATTATGCTGTGCTGAGTCACAATACTTATTGATCCCATTCCTGTCTGTAAGATGTGTCCCCTGTTTATATTGCCTCTGCAATGGTGCAGTACTTAGCAAGAAGTGTTTGTGATTTGTGCAAGTATCTGGCTGGATGGCTTAGACCTCCGAGAATGAGAATGCTAGCAACCCGAACTATTAAACCCTAAATTCCCAAATAATTTATTACTGAGCTGTCTATTAAAACATTCGGTTTGGGACATACACTTGTAATTTTCAGATTTTTTTTTTTTCCCAATAAAGAAATTTCCTTACTAGGAAAAAATAAAAATTTCTTTGCAGAAATTAGATTAAATCAAGAATCCAGTACTGAGCTGAAAAAGTGATAGGACTTTTTGACCAGCTCTAAAACCGTCTGTAGAAGTGTACTATGCAACACTTGGATTTATCTGAGTATGAAAGATCCCCTTGATCGAACATTACAAAACGTTCAAGACCTGCTAATAATAAATATTATTTATTTTAATACCTACGAGCTAAAAGAACAGTAGTTGAAAGCTAAGACCTTTTTGCCTCTGTTCGGCTTTCTCACAGGATTTTGCACGTGAGCCAATTTCTAAGCAACAACCGAGGAAAAACAAACACGCTAATGGGAACCGCTGCACACGGAGAAGGAAGGCAGCAGCCGG
>NW_008632950.1:23578-72674 GCF_000691845.1 Merops nubicus | reverse complement strand
TCATTAACTGCATTCTCCTTACAGTTCCTATACCTGGACTACCTCCATATCCAGCTATCTCAGTTTCTCCAATGTGACTGTCATGTACTTACTGTCAGATTTTGCCATCTACTATCTTATTTGTGATTTCTAAAAACCAGAAGACATGAAAAAGATCAGAGAACAGTCTGTAAGAATATAGAATAAAAGACATTCTGTAATTGTTCTGAAGAATAAAAATGGAGCAATGAGTAGCAGGGACAGGATAGGACTCAATCATTGGTCTTTATATTTCTGGGAGGAGGCAAAATGTTGATGATACCTGAAACCACATCCTGTTTTGTAAAATATTAACCCTAAACAACTTTGCATTTCAATCATTTGGACAGTAAAAGTATAACTGCTTATCTTAGGAGCTGCTTTTTTAAGTAAGAACAACTGTGTGCATAAATATTTGCAGTAAAATTTATTCTGAGTTGAAATATCAAAATTTTATTCTACCTGTCTTACACCTTATTGAAAAAGAATTCTAACTTAACAACAAAATCTCTTAAAGCCCCATACGCCACACAAACCTTGAGGAGTAATCTTTTAAATGGAAGAGACAGACCTATCTCTACATATTCGCAAAGGAAATCCCATATGGAAAAGAAAGTCCAAAATCTTATAAACATGTCAACAAATAAGATCAGAAAATATGCAAAGATTCAGTGAATTCAAAGATTTACAGAAGCTCCTTCTCTCTGAAAAGTTTTAGAGTATTTTTATTGTTTAGGTGCTTAAATATGAGATACGTAGATATCAAATCAAAATAGCAAGATATCAAAATTTAATTTTAAAAGTTATAAGAAATTAAGTATTTTAACAGTGGGAGCCAATTGTTATAAATTATCAAGAAATTACAAAAAGAGCAGCAAGATTCCACTTCTGGGCCTGAAAAAAAACCAGAAGAAAACATCTAAGGTTGCTTGGAAAAAGCAGGAAAAGAGGTATGCTGCCATTCACCAATTGAGAATGCTTCTCAACTAAAACTTGCTTGTTTTAGCTGAGGATCTCCTTCCATTTCAAATAAATCTGAACCACATATTTCATTTAGGTGTGCTCAACATTAATCAGAGACACAGCCATACCTCATGCCCTCCTGTGTTCTCCATTGGCTGAACTGTTACATTAACTCACCATGGCATACTTGGTCCTCTTTGGCTTACTAGGTTACTAGGTCACTGCATCATGGGAGACACTCCTACTTCTGGAGACTATAACTCAGGTTTCCTCTGTGTACGAGCGACAGGGTACTGTATACTTTAACAGCAGTTACAGTAAGGCACTATGCACAATGCAGAGATGTAACAGTAAATCAAAACACCTTCAACCTTTTTTTAAAAATTGTGTGTTACACACCATATGTTTGAAAAATATTTTAGCTGTTTATTAGAATCAGAAGAGATGTATGAAATGAAAGTGACATTATCAAGATATGCCTCATTATTCATAGAAGAGAGGAATTTCTATACATCAATATTACTTGGTTTTGTTGAATACTGTAATAGCATCCCTCATAACTACACTAGGAAAATTAGTCATACAAACCCTAATCCTGCAAACCTGTGTATAAACATTTTTCTTCAATTATAGTAATTCAAGCAAATCTGCAAATATGCTTTTGCATAAGAACACAATTTCTTCCAAACTGATGACACTAGGAAGCTTAATTAGTATTCTTAATTGCTTCAGGCATGTCCCATAGGAATATGCTGTACTGATCCCTCATTATTCTTTTTTGGTTTATGCTGAGAGAATGGTGAAATTGTCTACATTTCAGAGATAATGGGATTTTTCAGTTTTACTTGCTTTTAGTGACAGTATGGCTGAGAAAAACCCCAGCCCCAAAACATCAAATGTAGAAGAAAAACCCTGAGGCTGGAAATCTTTCCTCTTGAAAGGACTCCCATAAAAAAAGGAAAGCAGTTCTTTGCTCAAGCAAGAATGCATTTTAACATCCTTAAAGCCTCACACTATGAGCTCTGAATGCACATTTATGGCTATACAAATACTTCCAAGTATTAAGCTGAAACTTCAAACTCGACTAATCAACAGTAATTCAAGCAGAAAAATGATAGAAAAATCATTAGGGAAAATAATTTTGCTGACACAGATTTCTATTAAAAGCATTTTAAATTGGAATGACTGCATACAGAAAATGCTTTTTCTAAAAAAAAAAAACAAAACAAAACAGAACAACAACAACAACAAAAAACCCCACAACTGTAAGTGATTAGTCTATAAAAAGATTCAGTTCTCCTAGAATAGAAAAATCAAACCAGGAACAGCTTTGCTCAGGCATCTGCTAGGAGTGGAAAACATATTTTTCTCTGGCCAAATGTCTGAAATAATGTTTTTATTGTAGAGGTCTTTTACTATTTTATATTCCACTCATTTTTGGTTTTTTAGATTTCATGCTGTAGCCACAACAGTGTTATTAACACCACTAACTTTTATTGTGTTCCTTATTAAGGAAACCTATGGTTTCAAATTAAAAAACACCACCAGAGTTAACATTTGCATAGTCATTGTAGAGGACTGATTAGACTAATCAAAATTCTTTGATTAAAGAATGCTTCCCAAGTGTCTATCCCTGATAATTACTGTGCAACCACTACATTCTAGGAGATATAACTGAAGGCCTTTATGCAAATGCTTTTTTAACACAGAAATTATCTTTTTTTTTCTTTCATTTTGCATACAGCTGATACAACCAGGGCTTCAGGTGCTGGTAATTTTTGAAAACCAGCAAGTTTTGTAGAACTTGCAGTGCTAATAGTAGTATAAAAACCTTTCGTTCTGTTTTCTTTAAGACCAAGGCAGACAATCTTATTTTCATCCTCCATTTCAAATTTAAGTGTGATGCCACAGGTTTACTCCACACCACTGAATCCAAATGCTAAACCCCCTAAACCAAACCAAAACAAAGTACAACAATTATTCAAAAAAAGTCCACCTGGTCTTAAATAAGTATCTATACTTCCTACAGTGCTTTCTGAACATATCACACTTTTTTGATGCCTTTGTCCTTGACTTTGAGAGATAAATAGATTTTTCACTCCATTTTGCAGATCGCCTTCGTACAACCAACTTTTTGACTCATGCAAGGCATCAGCAGCCTTCACTAGCTAAGGACTCAGCTGATATACCAAGTAAAATCTTAACTAAGGTAATTTACAAAGAATCATTAATTACTTTTATTTTTCTTTTAAATAACTTGACAGAAGAGAAGCAACAGCATAAGAAGAGCTGTGGAGAAGGGAGTGAGCTAACTTGGTGATCACAGCACTTCTGCCAATTCTGGGAAACTCAAGTTCGGCTTCACTGCTCCTTTCCCTGGGTTTCAGCCCTCACCTCCCCACTAATCCTACTTTTCCATCAGGAGGTTGTTCTGGGATGAGAGACTTCTCTAGCTCTGAACTTCCTAAATTTGCAGAAGAGGAGAATCAAAGGCCAAAATGCCAGTGAAGAAGAGAAACTAATTCTACATCTTTGGGATTAGAGTTTGTATTTCAGCACACACTCTTTGTGTGACTTTGAATGTAGATTACAATAAATAAAATATAAACCAAACCTTTAGAACAAAGATGAGAATCATCCCCTGGATTCTTCTCATCCCTTGAAAGTGGGAAACATAGATAAAAAGAAAATGGAAGTGGGCGACATCCTTACTTGGTGTTGAAACTACTAAGAAATGTTCTGAAGGGAAAATGCTTTTCATATCTTCTAGTTGAGAAAGTCCCTTGGGATACAGTCCTAGAGGGCAAAGGGGTCCAGGAAGGCTGGACTTTTTTCAAGAAGATTCTCTTAGGAGCACGCTGGTGAAAGGTCTGGAAAACATGTCTTATGAGGACTGGCTGAGGGAACTGGGGTTGTTTAGTTTGGAGAAGAGGAGACTGAGAGGAGACCTCATTGCTCATTGCTCTCTACCACTACCTAAAAGCAGATTGTAGTGAGGCTGGTTGTGGTCTCTTCTCCCAAATTACTGATGATAAGACAAGAAGAAATGGCCTCAAGTTGTGCCAGGGGAGGTTTCAATTAGATATTAGGAAGAATTTCTTCACTGAGAGAGTGGTTAGGCACTGGAATGGGCTGCCCAGGGAGGCCGTGGCGTCATCATCCCTGGAGGTGTTGAAAAAACGAGTAGACATATCACCTGAGGCTATGATCTAGTGGTTAGGGAAAAGTTAGGAGGAAGGCTGGACTTGATGATCCTAGAGGTCCTTTCCAACCATAGTGATTCCATGATTCTATATTCTCTGGCTACGTTTCTGAACAAGAGCAATAGACACTGTAGGGAAGGTATACTGACTTTAGTAGGTGTACTATGCACGTAGATAACAGATTAGATTTTTTCCAGCATAAGGTAACAGATTTATTCCTGGTCACAATTAGTGGCTTTCAATATGGTTTAAATACAAAATAGACATGATGCTACTCAGCTATGAACAAGACAAAAATATTCACAAATGTGAAGGTCAGAAACAAAATATTAAGCACCTTTCCAATTTTGCTGGCCAAAGCTATGCTCAGATTCTAAGAGCTGCATGCTTTTACTTAGACAGCAAAATACCCTTTTACAAACAATGGCAGCTTACCCAAGGATAGACCAAAGACTCAAAGTCAAGAGCAGCTTCCAAGATCAAGGGCTTTTAATGGCTGCATGTTCTTATATCACTAGAATGATGTTTAAGAGCATATTTAACATAGAATATAATTGCTGCATATTTAATGGAAAGCCCTATATAGGACAGTAACAGTCCCTTTTTACAACACATATAAAATATAGACACCATACAATGTCACTTTCCCCCCCCCACTCACGATGTTTGAATTATTTATGTAAATAGTAATTAGAAGGATGATTAAATAAAACCACTTGGAAGAAGCTGTGCATATACTTCATTATGTTTTTGCAGTTGCATTTACTATCACAGCAAAATATACATAAACTATAAACCAAGCTTATATCTGTGAAGGAAAACATACAAAGAAAATTATTTTCAATTCTTAATTGATACCTGGCCTGATAAAGACAGCATAATGCTTTCCTGCTCTTCCCTCTTTTAGAATTAAGCAAGAATCCCTTTCCACTGAGGCCAAAAGCAATCAGCACTAATAGCACCCATCAGTGGCCAGAGCCTGCCCGTTCACACTGCAGTTGCAGCAATGATGCTCTTCTGACAGGAAGGGGAAATCACTGACATCATTACATCCGTAGTAGAAGCTGTCAATTTGGTGATCCAGTACTGTCAGGTACAAGTGTTTACCTGATAGCTGCTCCTGTGAGTGAACGTTGTGCTATGAGCTCTGGAGGAAAGGAAAGCAAAAGCCAAAATAAGGTCCATCTATGGGTTTTTATGTTCATATTGAGGCAAGACAATTACACCAGGCATTAAAAAAATGTTAAGGGAGGTGGCTAGAAGGAAGAAGTAGACAACAAACCTTCTTAAAAAAATATATAGTTCATCACTTCAGTCTAGTCCCTATCAGTGTATTTTCACCCTATCATTAAACTCTATTCACTGTGGCACACTGGCAAAAGATTACAAGGCAGATCATTACAGGTGAAAACTGAACCACACTAGCAGACCTGTGTGTAAAAGCCTGCTTAACAAACAACATATGTTTGATTTTGTTAAATTCTCTAAAATGATATTTTGAGACATGAGCAAAGAATAGGTTTCCTTCCTTTCATCTTATTTCAACTTCTGTTTAGTCTCAATACTTTGTTTCATGTTTAAAATATTCATTCTTGTGCTCTACCGATACTGAAAAATTAAAATCTTTTAGCATGAAATTTAATTTCATACATTACTTAATAAATGTTCAAACCAATAGCTAAAAGAACAATATTTTATTACCGCAGAGGTTACAGGACATTAGCATAACTTGAAAAGTTAAAATATGAGTATCGCATTTATCACATATCCTAGAATTATTTAAGCTCTTCACTTTTACAGTGCCTAGTACAAGGGAACCCTGATCTACACGGTCTAAATAAATAAAATCAAAGCACAGAATCCGAGATCTCTTAAGTCCTATATTACAGACAGTGCCTCTTTAGTACTCAAGATACAAACAGAGATAAACTCTGAAAACAGAGTTCTTCCTCCTATATCTCCCTTAGTCTGAAAAAAAAAAACCAGCTCCTTTTTAACCATCCATTACAGATGATAAAAGAAGAAAAGATCAGGCCATTTTAATTGTTAATTTGCAAGTCTGCTTTTTTCAGTTCCTTCCTACAAACACCTCACCTCAGATGTCCTGGGTAATGCTAATCATAAACCTGGGATATTCCTGTGATAAACCATACACACTTTGCCCTTTAGAACAACTTAATCTGAATTTCTAGTCTGGTATTAATGTATTGCCACCCTCATCTGTCTCTACACATGCACGTGCATATAAATACCTTCTTCATTGGTAGATTAAAGCTGGTCGCTGGAAGCAACAGATGCGTCAGCTTAATGTTCATCTGCAAGATGCTCTCTGAAACCTGCCCTGTGCAGCATTTTATTAGCATTATTACAGCAATGACAGACTAACAATTTGTCTTTTCTAATCCCAGAAAATCTATTCAGAAAACAAAATCAAATGCATGGTGCAACTTCTGTGCAAGGATCTAAACGGAGAGAGATGTGCAGAGAGGGTAGGCACTCCTTAGTTTTAATGACCAAGAGTTATTATTTGCTATGAGTAGATTCAATTTAGAAACTGAGGGAAGACAAAAACCCAGACTGACAAGTGATATTAAGTATTCTTTAGGGATAGGCTGGATGATCCGAACATGTGGTGCAGTCTTGCAGCAGAACCTGGGCATCTGGTGCCTGAGCTCCATGATGAGGCCAGACCTCATGGGACAGAGAACAGCTGAGTTCTGGTTCTCTCCACAGTGACTTACATCCATAGCTCATGTGATAAAAGAAAACCTATGGTAGCCCACTAAAAATTTAATTGAGTCTAAGCCTTTAGTTTGTTTTTCAGCATAAAACCAAAGATCAATCTTTAAGTGACACATTGCCCTGTTTTACTCTTGCAGAGCTGCATTTTTTCAGGTAGGATTACAGTCCAAAGAGGAATAGAATCATAGAATGGTTTTGGTTGGAAGGGACTTTAAAAATTATCTAGTTCCAAAGCCCCTGCCAAAAGCAGGAACACCTTCCATTAAACCAGGTTTCTCAATGCCACAACCAACCTGGCCTTGAATATTTCCAGAGAGGGGACATCTACAACCTTCCTGGGCAACCTGTGCCACTGTCTCACCACCCACATGGTAAAGAACTTCTCTACATCTAATTGAAATCTACCCTCTTCCCGTTTAAAGCAATTACCCCATCCTGTCACTACAATCCCTGATAAAGAGTCCCTCCCATCTTTCCTTTAAGTAGGCCCCCTTTAAGTGCTAGAAGGCTGCTCTAGTGTCTCCCTGGAGCCTTCTCTTCTCCAGGCTGAACAACTCCAACTTTCTCAGCCTGTCTTCACTGGGGAGATGCTCCAGCCCCCTGATCACCTTCCTGCTCCTCCTCTGGACCTGCTCAAGCAGGTTCAAGTCCTTCTTGTGCTGAGGACTGCAGACCTAGTCACAGTACTTTAGGTGGGGTCTCACAAGAGTGGAGCAGAGGGGGAAAATCACATGCCCTGACCTGCTGGCCACACTTCTTTTGATGCAAACCAGGATACAGTTGGCCTTCTGGGCTGCAAGTGTACCTTGTTGACTCATGTTGAGCTTTTCATCCACCAGTATCCCCAAGTCCTTTTCTGCAAGGCTGCCTTCAATCCATTCTCTGCCTAGCCTCTATCTGTGCTTGCAATTGCCCCAACCCATGTGCAGGACCTGATATTTAGCCTCATTGAACTTCATGAGGTTTGCACAGGCACACTTCTCAACCCTGTCAAGGTCCATCTGGATGGCATCCCTTCCCTCCAGAGTGTTGACCACACCACACAGCTTGGTGTCATCTGCAAACTTGTGGAAGGTGACCTTGATTCCACTGTCCATGTCCTTGACAAAGATGTTAAACAGCGCTAGTCCCGCTCCTGGACATTGAGGAATGCCACCTGTCAGTGGTCTGCACTTGGATGCTTCATGAACAGTAAGGTCCCATATCATTAAGGAACATCAAGCATATTACTCTAAAAAATATTCAACCAATTACAATATTTCCCACATAAAACTGAATGGCGTGGTTCTAGTGCAGTCTTTCTGGCTTGTACATTGTTTGTACACCCATCATTCATACCTTCTCATGCAATCTATGACATATAGGCTATTCTGTGTGTCAGTAACTACTAACAGCTTCCTGAAAAGATTTTAGTGTAAGTTCAGTGAAAGGTATAATTTAGCATGCAAATTTAGCAAGCAGCAGATAAAACAATTAGTAAAGATCTTTTGTGAAAGAAGTGGTTGGCAGTACACCCACAGTGAAGGCTGACTTTGTAATTTAGCAAACAGATTTTATAAGTGCCAGATCCAACAATTAACAGAAAAATCTTTTGTGAACGAGGTAGCTCATCAGATATGCACAGAGAAGGTACATTTGCATGAAAATGATGTGTAGATTTCCACTGAAAAGCAATCAATTTTTTTTTCTGCATTTTTTCCCCTCTTTATATTACTAGGGTTTGTGGTAGGAGAGCAGTAGAAAGAAGAGCACTTAGTAAAGGAATAAATGATAAATGGGGACTGTGGATCAATCTGAAGAATCAGCCTAAAAAACTCTTGCATTAGAACTCAATCATTCTGGACCTCAGCTATCCAAACCCTTCTTTGTTTTATTTTGTTTTGTTTTTTAATCAGGCTTTCTTGTTTTATGATTGCTATGCTTTGTTGCTTTATTTTAACAAGACATCTGCAACCAAATGTTGACTGAAACAGTATTCTGTAAAATGATTCGAAAGGACCTGACAGGCTGCAATTTCTGTGCTCTGTGTGGAAGAAAGGGAAGCCTGTCACCACATCTAGTACACAGTCCTTGATCTCAGGTAAGTATTTGCTTACAAGGCATTGTGAGTGCACATGGAACTTTAACATCCTGACAAAACAAACAAACAAACAAAAAAGTGTTCATTCCATGAAGAACTCAGGATCTTTGTTAACCTTTTGAAAAGTGTATTTGTCCCTTCAAGTACAACAAAACTGCAGGAGATGATGAGCATTCCCTGTGACAATTCAAAAGCTGTGGTCATCTGCTCCTAGTCATTCCCTCCAATCATTGTGAAGTCTCTGGAAAGGAAGAATAAATTTGATTTTCCAGAAGAAGACAATAGAATGCCAGCTTTATTTTATCTTGCTAGTGTGCTATAGGGGTCTCAACACTGGTCTAGACAGGGAGTGGCTGCTCAGCAATGCCCTAACTTACAACAGCACATCAAGTATCTTAAGATAGCCTGAACTATTTAGATAAATGGAACATCTAGGTCATGATCAGCTTTAAGAAAAATATAGATTCAAACAGATTTCACAAGAGGCCTCCTACTTGTGCCATTACAATGCAAAATAGTGAGAAATGGTGTTTTTACAGAAGCAAGAGTTCAACACTTGCTTTTCAATCTTTGCTGAAGGGGTTGTTCCCGTTTGGGTGATACCCCGGCTTTTGATCTTCTGGACTTGAACTCCTGCTATTATTCTGTCTGAAATGTGTAAAATAGAACTGCAAAGGATGTTAAAGATTATTAGCATATCATTTTTCATCCAAAAAGAATCAAATTGCGCATCAGGTTTAGATAGTCAAAAGACAGCTTGGTCTTTTCCTTGCTTTTGCTTTATAACATTTTTTATTTCATTTTTTTTTTTTATGAAGGATATTTTTATACTTCCCAAGGCTAGGACTTTGTTATTTACATATGTTCATCAGTTATCAAGGCTGTTTTAGCACTTTCACCCACCTTAAGAGCTTAATGAACTACTATGTAACATTTGTTCAAGGTATTTTAAACCTCTCATGATTGGCAGGAGATGTTTTAATGGCTCCTGCATTTCCCAGCTGAACTATTAATTTGTAAATTATGATACCATCTTTTCAAAACACAGAAACAGACAATAAATATGTATTTTCAGAGCAAATCTACATATTTCAGAGACATAAAACAGTAAAGTTGCAGATCTGGTTCTTATTTTTTAAAAAAGAAATTAAATAATTATTAAAACTTAAGTCACTATTTGAGTGGGACTCTACCAGAAATACTGAAATTGAAAAATTTAGTATTTCTGTTTAGATAAAATAAAAATAGGTACTAAAATTAAATTGTACTTCTTTCATAGCACCTTCAAATTGACCCCAGTAAAATTTTATGAATTTATTTATTACTGAAGTTCCCAGTATTTAAAATCCTTTAGGATAGTCTCCCAGGCACTCAAAGGAGTTTTCAGAAGTAGACTAGAAACATTCTGCTTTTGGTAAACCTTTTACTTTCTGTCTCCTGTTTTATTATGCTTGGAAAATACTCCTTGCAGATTGCAACAATATAACAGTTTAGAAGTGATCTCCCTTACTCTACAACAACTGGCAAATGAGGAGCTATAGCAAAATACTGGAAGTTGAACCCTTATCTCCTCTCTTACTTTGAATGATTCATAAAGCTCTTTCTCTTTGTATAACTGCCAGCTTGCCCTCCAGCATATACAAACAATTCATTCTGAACCATCCAAAGAAAAAAGTCCACCTTAACTGTCAAATATTTATACACAGTGTGTACTTCTCCCTTAGAAATATTTTTAGTTATTTACTCTCAAGAAGCTATGATTGACTATTTTCTTCATCACTTTGTTTCAATACAACTTTTATCCCATTGATTGGTTAAAGAAAATATCTTCTAGTAAGTGATGTTTCAAAATGTCACTAAGGGGGAGAATTTTCTAAAGCATAATAGCTCAGCACTTCTCACAGGATTAGCAATACACCCTTTGTCTTCAGGAGCAAATGTTCTACTTGTGTTTAAAAACACACTCATAACTTCAGACAGCTCTCTTCTAAACAGGACAATTCTCCACAAAGCCACTTCTTTGTAGGACACAAAGCCAGGAATCAGAAACTCCCATTTGAGACAAACCCAGTGTGACTTCCTTTCCTGGACACAATGCTTATTGCCATTTGATTTTCAGCCTCAGTGCATCCCTGTTGGAAGAGTGGACATACCTCTAGCAGCACTACTTCCATCTCCCAGCAAAGACATGATAACAAAATGTCCATACAAAGACTAATGGGGGTAGCTACAAACCTAGTAATGGACTGCTTACCTCTTCTGTTTTAATCAGGAGCAGATGACTCCATGCTTTCCATAATTGTTCTGGTAGCAGAAATAAGAAATTTAACCTGGGAATACAAATTAGGGCATTCTCAAGAGACACTACAACACACCAGAATTTTGATAAAATATTAAGTACGTGTAGATTTGGCAGTTTAAGCATGATGGCTACTTTTCTTTGAGTTTTCATGTATGCAGGCAAACCTCAGCTAGTAAAGCAAAGGCAGCAATTTTTTCTTTCCTTTTTATTTAAAAGTATGTAAGCAGAACTAATGCAACAGCTGTTAAAATTGGTAAGTAGGAATTATAAATCTCTGCCACGTTTTGGTCACATTCTAAGGGTAGTGGTCAATGGCTTGATGTCCATACAGAGCTAATTGACAAGTGGTGTCCCTCATGGGCCTGTACTGGGTTAAAAAGCGCTGTTTAATATCATCCTCAAGGACACCAACAGTGGTATCAAGTGCACTGTCAGCAAGTTTGCAGATGACACCAAGCTGTGTGGTGCACTTGGCATGCCTGAGGGATGGGGTCTTAGACAAGCTCAATTCAAGATCAGGCTGGATGAGGCTCTGAGTAGCTTGATCTAGTTGGAGAAGTCCCTGCTTATGGCAGGGGATGGCAGGGGTGGACTAGATGACCATTGGAGGTCCCTTCCAGCCCAGACATTCTATGATTCTATGTTTCTAAGCATGAGAAGTGGGCCCATGTGAACCTCATGAAGTTTAACAAGGCCAACTACAAGGTCATGCACCCAAATCAGGGCAATCCTAATCACAAATACAGGCTGGGGGACGACGGGATAGAGAGCAGCCTTGTGTTCAATGAGGCTAAGTATCAGGTCCTGCACATGGGTTGGGGCAATTGCAAGCATAGATACAGGTTAGGCAGAGAATGGATTGAAGGCAGCCTTGCAAAAAAAGGACTTGGGGATACCGGTGGATGAAAAGCTCAACATGAGTCAACAAGGTACACTTGCAGCCCAGAAGGCCAACTGTATCCTGGTTTGCATCAAAAGAAGTGTGGCCAGCAGGTCAGGGCATGTGAAGTACACACCTGAAGTACTGTGACTAGGTCAGGAGTTCTCAGCACAAGAAGGGCATGAACCTGCTGGAGCAGGTCCAGAGGAGTAGCAGGAAGATGATCAGGGGGCTGGAGCATCTCCCCAGTGAAGACAGGCTGAGAAAGCTGGGGTTGTTCAGCCTGGAGAAGAGAAGGCTCATGGGAAACCTTGTTGTGGCCTTTCGGTACTTAAATTTGGTTTATAAGAAAGATGGGGACAGCAAGGGGTAATGGTTTCAAACTAAAAGAGGATAGATTTAGACTAAATATAAGGGAAAAGTTTTTTACTATGAGGGTGGTGAAAACACTGGCACAGGTTGCTCAGAGATGTGGTAGATGTGGTAGATTTCCCCCCCCCCCCAGCAGTGTTCAAGACAAGGTTGGATGAGGCTCTGAGCAACCTGATCTGTTTGAAGTTGTTCTTGCTCATTGCTCGGGTGTTGGACTAAACAACCTCGAAAAGTCCCTTCCAGCCCAAACCATTCTGATTCTACAGTTTAATGATTTTTAAGCTATGATTATTTTACTTTTGTCTAAAATGAAGAGCTGAATGACACCCTCACTGAAGCACGAGTACTACAATTCAATCTCCATTTTAGTTTGTCTCCAGTTAAAAAGGGATAACATTTACATTTTGGTGATGATGAGGTCACCTGACTTGTGCAGAACCAGGAGACAACTTCTTCCAGAGTACTGAATGAAGCACTATTGTGACAGGTATTGAGCCAAGGCTCTCTGAAGGCATTTCTGACAAGCCTCATGTAATGAGGCACAGTTCAGTTTCTTCTGGATGACAGTTCGTATCCCTTTACTCAAGCAAGTACTTTTCCCACCATTTACAAAGCAATCTATGTACTTATACACAATCAAATATGCAACATGAATAAAAAAGAGAAAAAAAAAAAAAAAAATCAGGGCTCCATCACACTTCTTCTTTCATTAAATCACATGTGGAAATTTTCCTGTTATCACTATCTATGTTGCATAAAGTCCTGCCTCCTGTTGTGGAATAACTCTTTTGTAAAGGGGTCTGCAGCACAGAAGTACCTCCATAAACACATTTGTAACTCTTGTTTTGTTTATGGCCCGGTTCAGCTAGGATAAGGTGAATTTTCACCAGAAGTTGGGAGGGGACCACAGAAGGGATAGACAAGGGAACCAGATGATAGGGTTTTTTTTGATACCATACTGATGTCAAGCCTTCAACAGAAGGGCTGGGCGGGCTGGGCCAGAGTGATGTGTGGCACTAGCGACTCAAAGCAAACTCAGTCTGTGCTGGTTTATACCATTTACTTTTTATATTATTCATTAGTGTTACTGTTATTACTGTTATTTAATTCCCCTTTTGCATTGTTGTATTAAATTCTCCTTAACCCATGGGGTTTTGTGTTTTGGTTTTGGTTTTACTTTTTGTCCCTGTTCTTCCCGTTCAGGGGGTGGAGGGCAGTGAGTAAGTGACCACATGGTGCCCAGCTCCCAGCTGGGTCTAAACCATGACAGCATAATCTTTTCTCTTTATTCACAAGTGAAGAAACCTTTCCTTGTAGCTTCTGTTTGAATTTCTTACCTAGGTATATCTCTGAACTGAAATGCTGTGGTTTTCTTCTCATTAATTTCGTATCCTGAGAACAGGCTCTGGCAACCGAGCAGTTCATTTATCCACTGCTGGTCTTCTCTCCACAGTACTTCTTGAGCCCAATTTCAAAGCTGCTGTGAGAGTGACAGATCACAAAATTTAAAATGTTACTACCTTTCTGAATGTTTCTCGGAATTGGCAGCTGGACAGAGCAAAAAACATTCACAGCAAGGGTGGGAAAGGCTGCAATGAATATGGTTGGCTTCTATTCAGCATGGGCCCAGCTAGCTGCCCAGCAGCTCCCCCCACCCACACAGCCCAGAGCAGCCTCTAAGCCTCTGCGTGCCCCCGCGTCTCCTCCATCCATAGAGCTGAAGAGGAGGAAAGGAAGCCAGGGAACCACAGCTGGGGACAGAAAGAGGAGAGGGTGAAAATGAAGTACTGGTGGCATGTTGAGGTGTTTTTCATCATCTCCAGTTACCTACTGTGCTCAAAGATTTACTTGCAATTTTAAGATATGGACAATGAAGATAGAAAAAGCATATTTTGCTGTCAGCGAGATCCACAAAACCTACTGGCTTTTTCAGCTTTTGTGAATCACCTGGTTTCTGAAAGTGTGCTCCATTGATGCACTGCAACTTTGGTATTTTAAGAGCAGAACAAAATGAGTTTCTCCTAAAATCTTCCTTCAGTTTGTGCTACAGACTCTTAAGTAACACATAGAGAATAAAACATGAATTGTAACTACAATGTACGTTTCTGTTATTTTGAAAAAAAATTCACGTAAGCTGCAATCCAGCATTCTTAGAGTTCAAACAGAAGGTTGCCTGGTTACACAACTGACATTAATCAACCATTTTACTATGTAATTCATTACTATTCAAATAATAATTAAATAATTATAATATCTATTACTAATTGTTATCTATTACATAAAAGTACTTCAGAGATCATCACAATCACTCATCATTATTGCTCTTTTTAAAGTTATGGGCAGGATACAAAGATAAATTTGGGGACATGGATTTACTTTTATGGGAACCTGTTGTTAGTCTCCACTGTAATGTGTCAGATGTCTTGGAGTTCAGTGAAATTCTCTGTCGAAAGATATCCTCACAAGAAAGGTCTTACAAGGTAAAAACTTACAGGTGTAATTTTCTCGTATATTGTAGTGGTTTGTATATGGACAGAATATAGAAAGAAATGCCGATGTCCCAGCTTTAAATTAGTAACTTTAAAATGTAACTTTCTTTAATGGCTCCTCTTTCATTTAAAAACATCAGCTATTAACAAGTAATATGTTCATTATGGTTTTCATCATCTTGGACTCTGTCCCAGTAAGTAGGAATTTGCTCAGTGGTAATAATCCTTGACAAGTTTGACTTGTGTTAATGTACTCCAGTAAGAGCATAGGTGATACATCCCCTGAGGTACCTTGCTGACATAATGCACCCGTGTTCACTTTGCAGAGTGCTTATCCACAACCCTGCATATTTCCAAATTATTTTCAAAATGGAAGGCCATATCCAACCAAGCATTGTTAACTAAAACCTAGTAAAATTATCACATCTATAAAGAACAGTGTGAAAGGCTATAAGAGAAATGCATACTTTTGTGCTCACGAATCAAAAAGAAATTACATTTTATGCAATCACCAGCTCATGTATAGTATGCTTTGAAATTGAATCACATTATCAGTTCAGACAGTACAGGAAGTATCATTAAATAATAGTTATTTCATGAATTGCTTTTTTTCTAAAGACTTCCTAAACTAAATACTAAGGTTTGATAGCATACTGCTTCAAATGGCCTGCATCAGAAAGGGGGAGTGCCTGTGAAAACATTTAGCCAAATACATTACATATGCAAAATGGCTTCAATGATATTAATAGGAGAGATGTATAATACTATTCCTCCTGTCATGCAAAAAATATCTGTGAGATTTTATCTGTTCTGCATGGGCAATTTTCCAGAATATGGTTAAATAAATTAATTTGGACAACTGAACTTCATTTTCATTATTTTGAAATGTTTATTTTAGTGTAATCTTTTTCTCTGTCACTTTTTTTATCACATAAATTCCTCATTTCATCAATGTCTGGACATTCAAAAGTATTTTGAAACAGGAGTAACCAAATCTGGTGATGTGTCTGAAATTAGTTATTTCTGAAGTGGACTGGATGGAGAACACTTGTATTATTCTACAACAGGAGTTTCTCTGAAGAGTTCAATTTTACATAGAGATATACTATAAATTTCAGCAAAGATAGGCTTTAGATGCTTAAAACTACAGTTCTGGTGTACAATTCCCCCAGTTTATATGTGGCAACAATTCACACATTCCCACACAGTGATCTAAAATTTAGAACCTTAACAAAGAATTCTAATATTATACTTTCATTTCTATCTCAGTTGAAAGCATGTTAGCTAATAGTAAGTAGCACCTTAATTTGTTCATTTCAATCATCTTGACTCTCTCCCAATATGTCACAATATATTCAGATGTAAATATGTGAACAAAACGTGTAGTTCAGCAGTATAAAAAGTTGTATAGGGCTCATCTAAGATGAATTAAATGTAAGCCCAGAAGGATTTTGCGTTTGGTTTTAGTTTTTAATTTCTCCCTTCAGTTGTGTTTGAGAGAGCCTTTTATTTAGGCCAGAAAACAGAGGGAAAAAAAATTCTTTCTCCTTTATTCCCTCTTACTACAGGAACAGCACTATCTGTACATTCTGCAAAGATTGCTACAAGCACGTAGAAATCTGTGGAAGACCCTTTCTTAAGTAGTGGTGTGTGCTTAATTGTTATCAAACAAAGAATTAAAAAGAAACACAATGTCTTGGTCATCAGTAACACTGAAAGTTATATACGGTCAGCTGCTGAAAGTCTGAAATTACAGGAACAGTGGCTGAAATTAGTCCTAGTAACTACAGAAATAGAAGTTTATCATCAGCACCAGGAAAACAAAACCCATGAAAAATATTTACCAGCAGAAGACAGAAAGTTCTCAGCGAAGAGTTATCAAAGTAGTATAGACACTACCCCGAGAGGAGTACATACTCTAACACGTATTAGTAACATATAATATTATTGGGGGGGAGGGGGAAGGATAAAAGAATTCTGTGTTCCCATTCTATGTGCTGTAAGAATTGATGGAAAATTAAGCAACAGGTTTCACATTGAACTTTTGCTTGAACAAATGAAAACAAATAGTTACCGTGCTTACCTTGTTTTTGAACAGGGTACTAGACATATTTGGAGTCTCACATAAGTTGATAGTGGACTAAAAAGCAAGAATACCTGAAATTAGACAATGTGTGTTGTTTGTAGATGGAATTTTAAAACATCCGTTCTGTGAAGGCTGGCCAATGACATGATTTTCATACAAAAGAATGAGTCAGGCAGACAGAAGAATGTGGTGAGATGCCGAACTGCCTGGAAGTGAAAGCACTACCATGGTGAGAACAGCTACAAACAGCTGACAGAAAGACAATATTATACAAAGGTGACACAGGTTTGTCCAAAACAGGGGCTCATCACTACTAGACTGTGGCATCCCAAATTGAAACCTGATCAACTTGGGCTGAGAGCTCTGTACAGAAAGGAGTAATGGGGTTCTAACACTTGCTATGCCCACATAGGCAGGAGCTGAAAAACCAAACTGCCACCATTATTTCTTCTTTTGTGCCACTATGAAGGAACTAGTCACAATCCTCAAAGCCACTGCAGGCTATTTGGTTTTGTATATACAAAGTCTTCATTGCCATGTGATCCTGGTCCCAAAGCAGAGCTTTTATCTACCACAGTATGACACACATTGTATTTTAAGATGAGTTCTGTGTTATATCCTTCACATAAAATACCCATAGCTAGTAGAGTCAGAAGATACAAGGTCTTATCAAGTAGATGTGCAGTCTGTCATCAACATGCTGGCTGACACAGAGCTTTATTACAAAGGCTTAGGCTGAAAGACATTAGAACATTACCCAGGGAAGCCAAAATTAATTGACAAGCCTGGAGTTCAGCGTTACTAGGAATTGCCTTTTACTCTGCAAGTTATTTATCTATGCAGGCAGCATTAAAAAAAATAATAAAAAAAAAAAAATAAAAAAAAAAAGGTGCACAGGTGTCAACGTGTTTCAATCAATTTAAGTGTGAAAAATTGACTGCTGATACCCAAAGATGCAACTGGAAGGTTTCAAACGTGTGCAGTAGGGGGAGGTTAACTCTCACTGAATAATTCACTATGCCTATAAACTACAGTAAGAGAAAGTGAGAAGAGAGATTTGCATTATTGCAATCATATTTTTCCTTGCATGTGGTGAGCTGACAAGCCACTCAATTTTAATTTTTATTATCTGATAACAGCCCACTAACAATGATAGGAGAAAGTGTAACAAAGAGGCTGGATTCCTACAAAAGGGATCTAGCAATTTTTTTTTTTTTTTTGAGAGGAGCTTGTTCTAAAAAAAAAACATGTACAGACCACAATGGCCAGTTACCTGGATGGAAAAATGCCGGCCTGTAAGACCCTGCCACCAGGCACTGCAGCCTCAGGCCACAGGTGTTGTCACCAGAGAGCTCCTCCAAAAAGCATAATCTAGACTTCTAGAATGTGAGCTCACCCCTCACCTGCTCTGCTGGAGTACAAAAGGACACACCAGTAGAGCCTCTGACATCTTTGCAGCACGAGGAAGAGGAGGAATGACCTTTCTTGGGGACAACCCTCTCACTTGACCAACCACACCACCAAAAAAACTAAGCTAATAATAGTAATAATAACAGTGCAGTACCTGGGAACAGAACAATGTTTGGTTTATGTATAAAAGCACTCATCCAAGTCGGTACTATTATGACTTCATTACCCAAGATAGCTAGCTGAAATAGTATCCCTGCAGCTTTATACATTTATACAGCAAATCAACAGGGCATAAGCCGTTATAAATGCCAATCATGTAAAGGCATTTTATCAAATGTTAAATGGCTAAACATCTCTGAATACCTGCTTATATGAATCACTGATTGGTATGTACACAGCACAATGATTTAGGTCTTAATCACTTCTGAAGTAGATAACTAGAATTTCTCTTTGCTTGGACATATGAAAATATTACCATATTACCTAATTTATTTTTGATCTCCTCATATGCAGTATAAAACAAAAAAGAAATCTATATGCAAACCTGGAGATTCTGTTTTAAAGAGATTCTTTTATATGCATTGTGTCAGTTTAATGGGATTCATGAGCTTGGAGGTACTTATATCTGACAAATTTATGCATTCTCTAATTTCTTACCATTTCAGAACTATGAAGAATGTATTTGAAACAAACAGATTACTGGTTTTGAGATTAATATTCACTGCGGCCTTCAGACGAACAAAGGATGTATGAACATCAGAGACAGCAGATAGGATTCTTCTGTTTATACACACATCCCCTAAATGTGAACAGCTCTAGCTCCATATTTCCTAGATTTTATTTCAGGCAGGAGAGCAGCTGTGACTTCATTGCTTCAGTTTAATTTTAATTGAATGTGCAGTTTGGAATATGTTAAAATGATCCACATGACATTTTAAAACTGCTGAAAATCCATCAGACTTCGTACTGTGTAAATAGATGACATTACTGATCTTAGTCCTCCTCTTCGCTGCACCGCAGTCCCAAACTTTTGTTTATCAAAATGCATAGGTCTATGTTAAAACAGTAGTGAAGGGGGTAATATTTGTTGCACTATATCACCTATAATTTTTACTGTGGAAAATGAGACTTTGAAATGTAGCTATTCAAAACAACTTCTTCCACTCCTAGGAGTTTTACTTGGAGGTAAGAGAAGTTCATTTATTAAAAAACTTTCATAACAAAACCAAAACCTCACACATTTGTTTAATTAACCAGAAGTGTTCTTTCAGTAAAAAGTATTTTGACAACATTAAAAAAAAAAGGCTTAATTTTCTTATTATAAAATCTTTTTAAAATACTACAGTCTGTTTCTTTTTAGGAGATGAAGCCTTAAAAATAATGTTCCACTTATAATTTTATTTACTAAATTTAAAATAATTTGAATTTTAACTCTTGCATTCACCAGTGAACTAAAATATTCCTTAACTTCATTCCTTGTGCACGTATCCCTGAAGTTTAATTAAAACTATGTGTTTATGTCTACCTAAACACAAATCAATAAAACCATTTCTAGTCTGGTAAAATTCTTTTGCAACTTGGCCAATTCTTTTGGTTACAAATCAAAAGTCTGTAAGCTTAGGCCTATGCTAAAGGATTCCTCAAAACCCTAGAAGGCTATTTTGTACTGTGATTTTGGCATTTACAATTTTTTCCACAGTTGAAAAACTTCCAGATGGAATGTATACAAATAAAAAATTATGTGTTGCTCTTATATTTCACAGTGACACCTTTTAATGTGTTCATTTCATGATAAGGGGAAATTTGTGATATGCATATAATAATTTTCTACTATAATTTTTAAAAAATGTGCAGAATATCTTTTTCACCAGCAGAGTAGAAAACATAAACCAAAATCTATTAAAACATACACACAAAAAAAACCCCTTTCTAAAAGTAAATGAAAAATTCTTGGAGGAACACCATCTCAGTTTCCTTTGGTTATACTTACACAAAGACTCTAAGCTATTTTATACCTGCTCAGCAAAGGGCAAAAATTTACAGTGGTCTCATCTCTAATGTTTCATTCAGCTGAATGCAGTTGCATAAACCTAAAGTTTCAGCTGAATGGATTCGTCATGACCTTCAGTGAGGCTGTGCCCCTCCTTTCCACGCCTTTGAGATGTTGAGCCACCAAAGCTCGAGAGCACAGAGAGGCACATTGCCAAGTGCTTTCCAGGAATTTGCAAGGATATGGGACATAGACAGGCTTGGAAAAACATTTTGCATATGCTGAATAACAGATTTTAACCAAATGTTTAAAACAAGTCAGCATTTATTGTCTTTAAAATTTTAGAAAGCTTGGTCAGCCCTAGTACTTCACAGGTTTACCCACCTCTTCTTCACTCTGTACATGGACTAATGCTTTTGGTACTCAATACCTGTGTTAATGCCACTTTTTTTTTTTTTTTTTTTTTTTTTTCTTTTTTTCTTTTTTTCCCAAGCAGAAAGGTCACAAACCTTTTCTATTAACTGTAACTATTATTTCCTGTTCAGTAAGGTGCAACATTAAGTTAGCTTATGTGCCTATATACCAGAAAGCAAATACATGATTAAATTCCTAATGAAGTATGCCTGTGTATATACTTTCCTCTATTTTCTTCCACTTCACTTTTCTGTTTTGATGACTATATGTTTCTTTCATGATGCACAATTCACTTTCTGAAGAACATTAAATAATAACTTATTGTTGACACTTAATTACTAAAAATGACATTATAATAATTTTGTTCTGGTGCTTTTTATGCTAGGTTTTTTATTATTATCCTATTGTCTTATTAAAATTTTTTTTAGGCTAATATTTACATTGTACTCCATCCAAAAAGTCTTTCACAAAAAGCTATCTAATAAATAGTAATTGGTTATGTAATATTACAGTCCTTGTAACCTACAGTCTTACTTGTTTGGAAAAATTAATTGCAACAGCTTAAAAACAGAGCCTATTGCTATTCATTCAAATAAACTGACACAGGCAGAAGATCATTGCACTGAAAAATATAAAATCTAGTTTATTTTTTAAATGCAACTGACTTCCTAAATTAAGATTTCCTACTTGGTAAGCTAAACCTTCAGTTTATTTATCAGACTGAATAGACATCATTTGTGTTTGCCATCAAGCTATCATTTAAACCGGCAGTCAGTAACAACAACTGGTAAGACTACAGTCTTCACACCGTGTTGGAAATACATGTAGTATATATATCAGGAGAGGATATGCCTTTTTGCACCTCACAAAAATGTATTGATATGATATTTGTACAACTGTCTCTTCCTGGAAATAAATCTGCGCAGATGAAAAGAGACAGGAAAAAACCCAAGCTGTTAGATGTTCAGCATAAAACTGAATGTAGCCTTGAATCAGTAAGTGCTCCTTTGAGATCAACCTGTAGATGTTAGGGGGAAACATACACTAAAAGCAAACAACTTTTATTTTAGCACTTTTTGCAGATATTCACTGTTTCTTCTTGAAACTGCCAGTTTTAGCAGTTGCAGTTTTAACATACATTCAACACGCAAAGCAAAACCAAATGACAATAGAAAAACTAACTTTCACTCCCTCCCAAAAACCCAGGAGTTAAATGCACAGCTAGACGTTCCCATATTAAAGACTTGACATTTTCAGTCAACTCTTAAAATATAAATCACATTAGTGTTTCTTAAATATAGCAACTTAAAAAACCATCCTAATTCTGCCATGTAATTTTACTATGCGGTAAATGTTTTACAGCTGACTCATGCCTTAACCAGCAGCAGTGCAACACAACCGTAGCTAATGAAACTAAGAAAGACTGTCAGACACTAAGAAAGTGTCAGACACTGCTTCTTACAGCATCTCACAATCAACATCTTCATACAAAACTAGGTCAGAAAATTCAACAAAAAGCCAAACTAGAAAATTTATATTATGTTTTAGTTTTAGAAAATTTGTATTATGTTCAACTTAGCATAAGCAACTATCTAAACACAGCTCTAGCGTTTGTATTTTTTTTTTGCCATCCACCAATCTTCACAGAAACACAGAATGTTAGGGATTGGAAGAGACCTCTGGAGATCATTGAGTCTGACCCTCCTGCCAGAGCAGGACCATCTAGTCTAGGGCAGGTCACACAGGAATGCATCCAGACTTTTAAACTCCAGAGAAGGAGACTCCACAGCCTCCCTGGGGAGCCTGTTCCAGTGCTCTAGAACCCTTACAGTAAAGAAGTTCTTCCTCGTGTTGAGGTGGAACTTCCTGTGCTCCAGCTTGTATCCATTGCCCCGTGTCCTATAGCAGGGTACAAATGGGAAGAGATTGCCCCTTCCTTCCTGACACCCAGCCCTCATATATTCATACACATTAATTAGATCCCCCCCTAAGTCTTCTCCAGGCTACAAAGCCCCAGGTCTCTCAGCCTCTCCTCATAGGGCAGGCGTTCCAATCCCCCAGTCATCCTTGTAGCCCTCCACTGGACTTTCTCTGTCCCTCTTGAAATGGGGAGCCCAGAACTGGACACAATACTCCAGGAGAGGACTCTCCAGGGCAGAGTAGAGAGGGAGGAGGACCTCCCTTGTTCTGCTGGACACATTTTTCTTAATGCACCCCAGGATACCATTGGCCCTCCTGGCCACAAGGGCACGCTGCTGTCCCATGCACAACCTGTTGTCCACCAGGACTCCAAGGTCCCTCTCCACAGGGTTGCTCTCTAGCAGATCACCTCCTAACCTGTACTGGTGCATTTTATTACTCCTGCCCAGGTGCAGGACTCTGCACTTATTCTTCTTGAACCTCATTAGGTTCCTCTTGGCCCAGCTCTCCAGTCTGTCCAGATCTTGCTGAATAGCTGCACAGCCTTCAGGTGTGTCAGCCAAACCTCCCAGTTTCATATCATCAGCAAACTTGCTGAGAAGACGCTCTATACCATCACAGAGGTCATTAACGAAGATATTGAACAGGACTGGACCCAGCACTGATCCCTGGAGGACTCCACTAGTTACAGGTCTACAGCTGGATTTGGCACCATTGATCACCACTCTTTAGTCTCTATTGTGTAGCCCATTCTCAACCCATTTCATTGCTTGTTCCTTTATCTCATATTTTCTGAGCTTGCTCAGGAGTATGTTATAGGGAACTGTATCAGACGCCTTGCTAGGGTCAAGGTAGACTACATCAACCAGTCTCCCTGAATCTACCCATTCAGTCACCACATCGTAGAATGCTGTTAGATTAGTCAAGCATGATTTCCCCTTGGTAAATCCATGCTGACTAGTCCTAATAACCTTATTCCCTTCAATGTGCTCAGAGATGACCTCCAGAATGAGCCACTCCACGATTTTTTCCAGGGATGGAGGTGAGGCTGACTGGTCTGTAGTTTCCAGGCTCCTCCTTCTTGCCCTTTTTGAAGACTGGAGTGATATTGGCTTTCCTCCAGTCCTAAGGCAGCTCTCCCATTTGCCACAATTTAGCAAAAATGTTGGAGAGGAGTAGAGTGACAACATCAGCCATTTCTCTCAATACTCTTGGGTGCATCTCATCAGGGCCCGTGGACTTACGCATATTTAATTTCCTTAACTGATTCCTAACCCAGTCTCCATTGTCTAGCAGAGAGTCTTCCCTCTTCCAGGATTCCTCTCCTACATCTCAGATCTGGAGTTTACACAGACTGGTCTCAGGGTTAAAGACTGAAGCAAAGGTGGCATTCAGCCGCTCTGCCTTCTCTGCATCCTCGGTGATCAGGGCTGCCGCCTCGTTCAGCAGTGGGCCCACACTTCCCCTAGTGATCCTTTTACTAACGATAGATTTGAAAAAGCCCTTTTTTTTCCTGTTACGTCCTTTGCTAGTTTTAGTTCTAAGAAGGCTTTGACCTTTCTTATTGCCTTCTTACATGTCTTGACAGTTTCCCTATATTTCTCCCAAGTGACAAGTCCCTTCCTACATGAACTATACACTTCTTTCTTCCATGAGATTTCCTTCAGAAGCTCCCTGCTCGTCCATGCAGATCTCTTAGCTTGTCTACCCAATTTTTTACTCAAGGGAACGCACCTATCTTCCTTCACAATTTTAACAAGAGCTTTATTTCCCTTCTCTTTTTAAAAAAGATGCTAAGAATTACTTAGGAAAACCCTAGAAGTTTATCTTTCCCTCTCCTCTGCAAATTTATGGGTTAAACAGCTGTAATTTTGTTTCCAGTGAAAATAACTGGATATTATAATGCTAGAAAAAAGCTCTCTAGTAAAGTAATGTAATCTTGGATAGTCTTACTAATATATGATCAGCAGGTTAATGGAGAATTACAATAGGATTGATGAAGGCATTTTGATGAAACCCGTTTTTCTCTGTTCTGTTACACGGTTGTTCTCTTCTTTACTCTGTTATCATAAATCTTAACTGAAAAGAGAAAAATCTCTGAACATGGTTTTCACCAACCCAACCACATTATTCTTCCTATTTTCATTTCCAGAATAAATCCTTTTTAATATTTGTCTGTTTCAATGCTGATTCCATTTATAATCTGTCACTCAATAACAAGCATGAAGCTGCCCAAGTGCATGGACAACAAATGTATATAGCAATCTAGTAATAAATTTGATCATTAATACTCTCAGTTTCCTTATTATGGCCACAGGTACAAAGAGGTACTCAATGAGATTCCAAAACTGTAGCTTAATATTAGGCAAAACAGAAGATATAGCTCATAAAAAAAGCCAGCCCAAGGCATTTGTTCCATAACCTGTTTTAGTGCATTCACATCAAATGGTATTATGAATATTTGCTTTTGCATGTTTTGCATTCCTAATTTCAGTAGCTGTCTTCCAAACACCCAAGATTGTTTTGAACATTCACTGTTGATAAAAAAAAGTCAAGACAGAAATGTAAAATAGTTTTCCCTGTGTTATCCCTACAAAGTTAAAAATGTCTAACCCTTTATTTTGGAGAGTTTAAGGTAACAATATTTTACAGATGGCATAAGTTTTAGAAGGGTTTCTCTCAGCCGTGAAATGGAATCTTCCCAGAGGGAATGATTCTTCACTGCTTAGAAGCAGTTCTATCAAGGCAAGGAGAAGATTTGCCTCTGGTTTCATGGCAAATACTGAGGGCCTTCAGGAGCAATGTGGAGAAAACCCCTGTATTTTTATTCACCAGACCACTAAGTGTGTTGGGGGCAGGAGAGGGAGCAGATCAGGTGTTTCACTTTGAGCTGTGACAAGTGAGCTAAAGTCACAGATGAAAACTGTAAGTAAATTCTGAAATAGGGCTACAGCTGTTGTGTTAGCCCAGATGAACAAAGCTTCTTTGCACAAGGACTCTAGGTTCTCCAGCTCAGCCAAGGGTGTCTCAAGGGCTCTTCTGTGGGTTCCTGTGGCACCAAGTTACCCAAAATGACACCAAACCACTTACAGTTACAGAAACCATAAAACCTGTGGGGAAACATATGCTATGATCCAGTATCAGTCTCCATGCTGGCAGCATAGACTAGCTGACAAAACATGGCAGCCATCTGACCCTCATCTGCAGTATCATCTCTAAGAGCATCACTGATAATAGAGGCAAGCTGACAAGAAAATTGTCTAAAAGAGCATACTGTAAATCAGAATGAATCTTGAGCACGAAGACTTAGAAGATATAGCAAAGAAAGTGTTGATTCATTCATTATACAAGTGAAATGAAAGAATGTATAAGAAAACTACTGTGCTACCACAAAGACATCTACACATTCCTGTGTGATATTGATTATAATAGATCAGCTCCTCTCACACATACAATGAAAACAGGAACAAACGAGGGAGACTAGAAGAGCAAAACACTCATGCTTTATTACAATACAATAACGGTACAGAATGCAATAATCAAAACATTAAATAGCTAAAGATGACACCATCTAATAGATTAGCAAAGGGGAAAAACAAAGCTTGTTTTTCCCAAGTTTGCTTACCTGATGGACTAAGGCTAACTGAGGTATCAGAAGCAATCCAGGTGAAGTAGAGGGGAGCCTTTCCTGGGTTAAGTTACTCCCAGGAGCTCCATATTTCAACTCCTAGATTGCTTTCACTTCCCAGCTCTCCTAAACCAAAATAAAAGCATTTTGATCAAAAGCAAGAGTAAATGGCTGGTACTTATATTGTGCAAAGCACAAAGATAAGTCAGAAAAAAAAAAAAATCCCCAAAGTAGCCACTCCTGATTTTTCAATTTTATACCTATTTTAGTAAGGTTGTCTTCCTGTATGGCATTCATGTAGAACAACTTACAGCACAAGCACACATCTAAGCAGATAGAACATCACATGCATGCTTTTCTCTTTATTTTGATTCATACTAATTAAGTATCTTCAACAGGATGCAATGAAAATTACTTAGCTTCAAGCTATAACCATTGCTTTTCAGCAGCAGATAAATAATAAACTGTGTCAATGCTTTCACCAAAACCTACTGTTAAAAATATGCAGAGAGAAACGTTTGCAAGGAAGATCAACAGGGGATGGAAGAAGCAACCACAAAGAAGCACAAAAATATGCAGTTTTTAATATGCAGTCCAGGTTCCTATTTTCAGTTTAAAGTGCCCTCACTCTTGAGTGAGCACAAAGAATAGGAGGAACTTGGCAGATGTAACGGTATCAGTAACAAAAGTAATAACAGCCAGATCTTGCTGCCTCTTTGACTGACAGTTCACTTACCTGCCTTCTCTTTTTTTTTCCATTCTCCAGTAACCAGAAAACATATTACATGTTTTGTATTGCGTATTTTGCTTGAGTGTAAGTGCACACAGGCAAGAAACAATTTCTCTGATGATATTACATGGAGCAGGCTAAATGCTAGGCTTTTCTGGGTGGCCTGAAACTTAATTTGTGCAGCTCATGAACCATGCAGTGATACACGGCACGGGCAATTCTGCTCAACTTCTGACTTACTTTCATCTCAGTCCTCTGGCTGTGGTTACGTATTCTTATGTGCCTTATCTCAGGGTTAGGTATTTTTGAAGTAGATTAAACAAATAACAGGTGCTGAGTTAATATCCTGCCTTGATGACTCTAGTTAAAAGAATGGGCAAGACTCTTGTTTCAGGTCATTTCATACATTTATATCTTTTACTTTGATTTTTATTTCATTTGCTTAATTATCAAACAGAAATTAAAAAAAAAATATATATTTTTTTTTTAAAAAGGGGGGAGGGAAATGCAATGTCATATCCAGTATTTCGCCAGTCACAAACACTTTCATAACACTTTCTACAATATATAGGTTCTCTAGCTTTGATCATTGGCAGCAGAAGTCAGAACTTTTAGCATATAACATAGATGTGTGTTTATGGAGATGTGTGTGCATTTCAAGAAAGAGATATTCCACTGAAAATGTTCTGCCATTTTAAAATTTTAAATCTGTGGTTCCTGTGAGAAATACAGCACAATTATTTGCATAAAAAGATGATTATCCACTAACGTTTAATTTCTGTGCGTCCTAAACTTGATGTTAGATCATAATCTCAAAAAACTACTTAAATTTTATGAAATAATACTCATGATCCTGCCATATTACTGGATCTGTCTATGTCCCTGGACACATTTGTATGATCCTCTTCAATACAATTAAGAAGATTATAACACACAACAGGAGGAGAAATATTTTTTTCTTTTGTACAGGTGCGTATCTTAGAGAGGTAGCCAGACATTCAGCTTCCACAAATAGTGTCAGCACAGGGCACTCCATGACCTATAGTAGTGCTTTATAGTTACCTCCTAGAGATTTCAGACCTGGAACTTAGTATTGAGAGTCTCACAAACTAAGGGAAAGACATGTACATTTACCAGCCCCATGAAGCAATTATTGTTCTTTGTCTCTGCTTTTATCTCCTGCATTTTTTTCCTGTTCATTAAGAGCTGAATTGTTGTTTCTCAAACAAGAGGCTCCCATAGCTTTCTCCAGCCGTGAGAAGTGAAGAAAGAGAACATCCAGCTCCCCTCCATACTCTTCCAGACTATCTTCCTTTTCAACGTACTTTACAATAATTTCTGTCAGAAGTTGACATTTCAGTTGCATTTCACTGCACCAGAAATAGCTCATTTAGGACTAAAGACCCTAACATTCGGCAAACAGAAATGTTTCTTAACTACTACCAGTGATCATAATCAATACTGAGCACAAAGCCTGTCTGAAAACATATGAAGCTCAGCTATACCCATTTACAGTCCAGAGTTGCAGGCAGTGAAGCATGTAAGAATTTTACTTGTCCTGGCAAAGCACAGAAAGGATAATATTCATGAGCATTCACTTAGAATTTGCAATTCAATTAAAACAAATTATTTATGTTTAAAAACACAGAAGAGGTTTACTAGCTGAGTTCTTCAATGAGCAAGCTAAATATGAAGATGGATACAAACTAATTTAACAAAGTGAAGAAGGGCATTTTTCTCTTGCTGCATGAAGAGAACCAAATCTCAAAGATAAGGGCAGAATAAGTTACTGACATTGGAATTTTCTAAGAACAGTCACATTCTGAGAAGATTTTAACTAACAATCCACAGTTTCAGATCTTTAGTAAATCATCCTCTGCTTGAAATAAAGGAAGATGGAGAGCTTCTAGAGTGTCTGATAGATATTTCATTCCCTAGAATAGGGCTGTGTGGTTCAGAACTATGACATTTTCATACACAATTTAATTATGATACAGACAAGTGAAAATTATGAATCTATGAATCTCCACCTACAGAAAAAGTTAGAAGGGCCAGGGTCAATGGGGAAAATAATTAAACAATTAACTGATTAATCAAAAGGGATTGAAAACAAACAGACAAGAAATCAAGGATTGTGCATTGACAAGAGATATGTCATCTTATAACTGAATGCATCTTAATCACATGACAAATATACTAATTCTGACTTTAAATGCTGGCATACATATTAAGTGCCATTCAAATATTTCAAAATGCTCTTGAAAGCTCATTAAAATCAGGACAATTTTTTATGCTCATTACTGTTTATTTTTGTTTAATTTTTGTCTCATATTTTGTTCATAATCAATATGAGATAAATCCAAATTAAAAAGTAAGATGTTAGTTGTAAAGCTCTCTGGATAGAGCCTTCTATTTCTAAAAGGTAATGGAGGTTTGTTAAACATAGCCTATATCAGGTCTCATGATACCACGGATACTTTTGAAAAACAAATAATAAGTAAACTCTTCATCTATATCAATAGGAGTTTGTTTGGTTGTGGGGTTTTTTTTGTGTGTTTTTGTTTTGTTGTGTTTTTTTGTTGTTGTTGATGACTTTGTTTGGTTTTGTTTTAAACAAACCCTAAACCTTCAGGCTATGAATCATCACTCTTTCTTTTCCTGTTCTGCCTGGTGATTGAAACATTCTTAGGGTCATGCCGTATTGATAAAATTAAATACAATCTGCATACACAAATATCAATAGCAAGTTACAGACTTGACAAAAAAGCTCAGAGTATCTACAGAGCTGTTAGTTCCCTTTTTCTAAGATTCTGCTAAGAAACTTTGAAAGTTACAGATCAGCAGCATTCATGGCAAAAAAAGCCCTATAGCTAATTGTTAGCAGCTGAAAGGAGAATAACTTCAAGGTAATTTTGATGCCCAAGTCACATAAATACTGTGCAATTGTTACAGTCTAGAGGAAACTGGATTTTCTGTTTCACAGCAAACACTGATGTTTCATATTACTTTCCATCAGTTATTGGTATAAATTGATACATATATATGTTAATATAGGAATTATTTATACGTTACACATTTATAATTCTGCAGAACAATGAAATTCAAGAAATATTTCATTCAAAAAAGGTGATGCACTAACACTGTCATTTTAGGCCACAATTTTTTCAGAGTACAAAATATTTTATTTCACTTTGTTATTTTTTAATGTTCTGTTTCAACTATCTTGACTCCTTGGAAGCCTTAACATATTTTAAATTAACTACAATTGACCCTCTGGATAGAGTATATTGGGTCACATAGCACTTTTTAATTACTAACATCAAAATCTACCTTTCAGTAGTTATCTTCTTTAACACCTCCAATATCTCTTTGAGAAACCCATTCCAGATCCTTGGTGACAAAATTTCCAGTTTAAATTGATCCGAAGCAGCTATTGTCCTTAGCTTGTGTTGTTATTTTCTCTTCATCATTTAAACAGAAGTATCATATCTTTTGGTCTTGCTTTATAAAAAGGGCAAGCTTTCAGTCTTGCCTTGTAAAATAGCTTCTTCACTTCCTTTCTGATCTTCTTTCTTTGCCCTTATTCCTGCCTAAAGTCATCACCTTTGTGTGTTCTTTCTTGAAAAACTGCTTGCAGTATTTCACATAAACTCGCATGAGGATTTCCCTCCAATTGAAACCTAGTGCATCCCACCATCATATTTTGTATTTTTGTAAGGAAGATGTTACTTTTGCAGACACTGCAATTTCTATCATAGGGTCACTACAGAAAATTCCTTTTCAGCTCTAGTAATCTAAAAGACATTTAAGTCCTATAAGATACTCTCCAGGAAACATAAAAAGTTCTGCTGAGCAGGTTTTAAGAGATAAACATCCATTTTGTTCCTTGTTATGTTTAACCACACTCTGCCAAAGGAGAGATCAGTTATTCTAAAAACGTCTAAACTCTGTATCATAATGGTAGTATCAGTCTGTGCAGCACTACTTGCTGTAGGGAGAAAAACTGCTCAATCTGTCATAGAGCTCATCCAGGAGCCACACCAGGTACCACCTTGCTCTGAACAGCCTATTAAAATTCATTCCTCTTACTACAACTACTTTGCGCTTAAAATAGTACGCAAAACCCTCTCGCCTCAAATAATATATAAACAGTTTAGGCAATGGCACCTGGAACCTGAGAGCTGACTTTAGGGTACATTTAGTGTGGGTGCCCTCTGGAATCCTGAATAGTGAAGTCCAGAGCATCTATCCACCCATTCTCTCTCAATCTCTGCTTGGAGGAGCAGATCAAATGAGGAATCACAGAAAAGACATCCTGTGTAAGGCAAGCTGTCTTTGCTCCCAGCACTATTTTATGGTTCAAGTGCAGAAAAGGTGGTTAAAATTAAGTGAAGATAAATTTCAGTTCCCACTCCTTTATTCCAAAGTACAGATATTAGAAATAGATGAGCATAATGAAAGTGAAACGTACTGAGTGGACCAGATACAATTTATGCTTCTCTGTTTTGTTGCCTTATTTATTTTATTTTCAATTATAAGTTTGTTCTTTACATATCCAAAAAGTGGATTTCAGAAATCATAAAACTTCAAAGCAAATCTTTCTCTTATACTCAGTGTAATGGTTTGAAAACAAACCAGCGAGAGAACTCCAAGTCAGAAATACAATTTAATAAGAAAACAAATAAAATAAAAGCAATAATACAAAGGAAAACCACAGACAGAGTCAGAATACAACCTGATACTCTGTAGTTAGGGTGGTGGTAGCAGTCCAGATGAAACAGTGGTCTCGAAAAAAAAAGGTCTGGTAGCTCTTGTCCTCTGGAAATCCAGTGGGTAAGGCCCCCTGTGCTGTACTGAACCCCAGTTTATATCCAGGTGGGAGCACTTGGCTCCTCCCCCTGGGTGGAGCATCTCACAATGGGTTGATATCAGTCTATGAGTCATGCAGTGGGTCCTTGATGGTCCATTAAACAGAAATAGCTCCTGGGGGGAGTTCTGTATGAGTCATGGGGCGAGGCATGGATGGGCCCATTAACAGGGAGGACTCCTCCTGCTGGGTGGGAAAGGTGTTAACATCTCCCCTGACCTTGAACTTCTTTCCTTATCTGTTATAGCCTGGGGTGTGAGGTCTGTCCTGGACAACTGCTACCCATGATTTTCTTAACAGCCCATGAGCACTGACATAGAGAGTATAGAATATACAGTTTTGGTTCTACCCACATAAGGATAAACTGGTCCCAGCCCCTGTAACCATGACACTCAGTTTGCAACTCTGGGGAAGAATTTGTTGTTCTGTCCCGGTTAGAAGGCAGAACTGTGTCCCACCTCCCTTATCCCTCAGTTTCCCAGATAGAGAGGTAAATAAGGAAGGCAGGGGTAATGAAAACCTTGCACCAAATTGAAAGTTAATAAAAGGAAATATATTATTTAACAGGGAAGGGGTTTAACAGGGTACAGAAAGGAAGAAGGGTAGGGGTTTAACAAGAAAGGGGGGTTGTAGGAACAACAAGGTAAGGAAGATTAAACTTCCAAATATACAAAACCCAAATGCTGTGCTGAGGCTCCCCAGTGCTGGATCTCGCTGGATTGAGGTGGATTGAAGCTGGATGCACAATCCTGGGACGTGGATGGAGGCAGGGAAGAGTCTGCAGATCAGGCCCAGGTCTCCAAGATGGCCACGGCCACGTGTAGCACAGGGAGCAGCAGAGCAGTGTGTGCCCAGGTGCAAGGTCAAAGGAGCAAGAGGAAAAGAGAAGAGGAAGAGCAAGAGAGAGAGGCGTGCCTTTCTCCCCTTTTTATAGACCTTGGCAGGAAGTCCGGAAGACAGGAAAAGGGGAGTGGGAATAGGACAGGTGTACGCCCCTTTCATTCAGGCTTGTACCTGGTTTAGGGTTTCAGATCTCCACCCACCAGGGGCAGCAGGTTTCAAACCATTACATTTGTCAAGACATCTGAAAGATGTCTTTTTCAGGACTTACCTCACACAACTGCCAGAAGGGCAGAAATTGAGTTCCTCAATAGAGCAGATGTTTGAACAGTTGTACAGATGTGGAAAATTTGGGCTAAAACCTCCTCTGTTTGAGGACAGATGATGTCAATTCTTTCAGGAGACCATTTTAAGCACTATCACAGAAGACAAGAGAAAAAGGCAAAGGGATGGCTAGAAATCTCAATTGTGCATCATCACTGCTTCACCAAGTAAAAATAATTAAAATATTCACTCTAGGTAGGATATCTTCCCATAGGAGTACACTTATTGTTCTGACCAGCAGACTAGAAAGTCATCCTAGCATATCTGCAAGTTCTGTAAGTGACTGATAAATAATTAATTGCTCTATTATAACTAAAGACATACCTCTAATTTCTGTTAAGAGAGAGCACATTCAGTTCAGGCTATTCTTTGTCCATTCAGTAGAAAGCATTTCACCCAAGGGCCAAAACTAAACATTTTGGTTTTTACCACACTGTGCTGGTCCCAAAAGCAATCCATGTTTCCATGTCACTTTTTCCCTACCAGGGATTCTAAGATTTCAAATTCTGTCAGTTGAAACTGCTGCTTAAGCTTTCTACAGTCCAGCTGCCTTTCTTCTCACCTTCCCTTTGTTGTTTTTTCATTCAGTTCTTCACTCTCACCTATCACCACAGGGAGTGAGGAGAGGAAAAGGGAAAAGGAACATTAAGAACAGTGCTTAATGAGCAAGTTAGTGAAGCAGGGTTGCAGGAAGCTAAATGTGTGATGGAAATGAAGACAACAGTGGAATGGGTCAATAGATGGTAACAAGTGGGCAGAAAAACTCAGTTCAAAAATAGCTAACCCAGACATAATTAACAACAAAAAAAGCAAGATTCTCAAATAATTATTTTTTTTTAAATACTAAGCATATGGAATTTCAAATGCAGAAGCTCATACATATTATAAGAGAAAGGGAGATGAGACCAGGGGAAATCAGCAATGACCTACAAAGCCGGAGACCATATCAATGATGATTTTTAGCACCATATATTTATGAAGTTTTACACTGTCAGGCACACAACCTGAATACTTTTAGAACTGAAAGCTTTGCAGAGCAAGTGCTGTACCTGTTCACCCACTGCTGCTCCGATGGGAGTATAGGTGCTGCTAGCTGGGACAAATACCATGGCAGCCATCTTGCAGAGGAGCTGATTTTCTGACGGTATTTCTCTTTCTTTTAGAAAAACAATATATTGACTACCCCTGAGAAAAGGAGCAAGAAATTGATCTTTACAGCAGTAGGCGGCTTAACTAGCAGACACCAGTGGTGTCTCTTTTGATGATTTTGAAGAATCCCGCTGACAGGATCCCAAAGCTTGTTCCCTTGGAAACCACAGATGATGCATGACTGTATTATGTTTGATTCTCCAAACATCATTTCAGCTCCTCCCTGAGATTTAGTTCTTGTTTGTTTGTCAAGCCTGTGTTTCTGAAAAGCATGTTCCAGTGAAAGACTCTGAAAATTGATCCTCCACCTATTCCTGAGAAAAACATGTCCTTTCACTCATAGAGATTTACACTTTCAATCAAGCAAATGAGATTGGGCCCCTCTCCAGATTTCACTGCCAGGACAAGTAAAATTCTTCCCAGGAGGGATAAAAAAGAATTTGTCATAGGAGCAAAAGTTGTCCACGACAGACCATCAGGTGGAGGTGACCGACTGGGGAAGGAATGACAAATTAATATCGATCTTGCATAAAGTGGAAAATGGAATAGAAACAATGTGTCTTTCAGTCTAGGTCAAAGAAGGAAGCAGAAAAAACCGCTCAGGGTATGCTTTAGGCCATGGAATATGGGACCTAATTAGCAATTAAGAGGGCATTGTGATAAAAAGAGAATATGAATATTAATGAATACCAGACAGCCCTTCAGGATACAAATAACAATATGATCCTGGAGAAGGACTATTTCATAGAAGCAAATCAGTTTTAATGCAATGATTACTGCATTTGCAGATATGCAACAGAGGGCTGTATTAAAATTGGGCATAAAGTATACTCCTCCATTCACAACACAGATGAACATAGATGGGGAACATTGTTAAGAGTGACCTACCCTGACTTCAAGGAGAATGGAAACCAGTACACACAAACTCAAGTATTCACACTTAGAGGCTTTGACATGGCATTTCAGAGGGTGCAGAAAGAAAGAAATATCTTGCAAGAAGCAGAGTTCTTTTGACATGTGTTTCCTTACTGAGGTTTTTGTTGCTTTCCCCCCATCCTCATTACAAGCACCTGAATAAGCTTATTCTAGGCCTGATGCATCTCTTAAGGGTGGTGGCTTTCTTTGTCATAAGTGCACATGCTTGGCTTATGCTGAGCACGGGACACACCAGGATGCTAAGCCTCTTTCTAGCAGGCCAGCCTCCAGCCTGCAGTGGGGCTTCCAGTTATTCT
Organism: Merops nubicus; assembly: GCF_000691845.1. Classification (NCBI taxonomy): domain Eukaryota; kingdom Metazoa; phylum Chordata; class Aves; order Coraciiformes; family Meropidae; genus Merops; species Merops nubicus. Next base: position 37,035 of record NW_008632950.1, on the reverse strand, counting down.
TGCCCAGGTTCAGGGCTTATTGCACTTCATGACAAATCCCTCTGCCCTTTTCTCCAACCTGTCAAGGCACTGGAGGCGTTTGGAGGGCTGCACAACTATCTGCTAGGTTTATCAAGCATTCCTCCCAGTTTGGGGCCATCTGCAAACTTGCTGAGGGTGCTCTCTGTCCCATCACCCAGCTCATTATCAAGGATATTAAGCAATATTAGATCCAGTATTGATCATAGGAGGACAATGGTAGGGACTGGCCTACAGCTGTGCTGTTTAGCCAGCTTTCATTTCCACCACGCTGCCAATACTTAGCCCATACTCCACCAATTTATCAGTTATGATATCAGAGGTGACAGTGCTGAAATCATTGCTGAAGTCATGATAACCAATGTCTATGGCTGCTCTCTCATCCACCAATCCAGGCACTTGATTGTAAAAGGTTATTGGGTTGTTCAGGCACAATTCTCCCTATATAATTAACTCATGCTGATTGCTCCAAATCACCTCTTGTTCTTCACGTGTCTGGAAATGGTACTCAGAATCACTTGCTCTATCACCTTTTCAGGGGTCAAGGTGAGACTGACCAGCCTCACCTGTTCCAGAGACAGAAGCAGCGTTTGCTTTCTTCTAATCCTCAGGAACCTTCTCTGATCACTACAATTATTCAAAGATAATCCCGAGTGGCCTCACAGTGACATTGGACAACTCCCTCAGCACTTGGTGGGTACATCTTGTCCAGCCCCAGGGACTTACATACATCAGTCTGCTTGCATGTTGCCTAACCTGATCCTCCTGCATCAAGAGTAAATCTTCCATGCTCAGGACTTACTCACAAGTCTTGGGAAGTTGAGATAGTTGAGGGCTAATTTTAACAAAAAAGACTAAGAATAAAATGTCATTGAATACCCTGGCCATTTTCCAAGTGCTCTGTCACCAGCTCCCCTGCCTCATTCAGAGGTGTGTCCATATTTTCCTTTTTGTTACTGATATACCTGTACTGAAGTCCTTCTTGTTGACCTTCCTATCTCTTGCCAGATTTAACTTCACATGGATTTCAGCTTTCCTAGCTCTGTCCCTCCACACTAACATACTGTGTCTGTACTTCTGTGTCACCTGGCACCAATTCCATCTCTTCTATGCTTTCTTTTTATATTGAACTTTTTCATGAGCTCTTTGTTCACTCTTGCAGGCCTCCTCACACCTTTGCTTGGCTTCCTGCACATAGGAGTGGACTGTTGTTGAGACTGGAAGATTTGGCCTTGAAAAATCAACCAGCTCTTCTAGTCCCTTCTTCTTATTTCCAGGACCATACCCCACAGTATCCTTCCAAGCACACCCTGAAGAAGCCAAAGACTGTCCTCCTTAAGGCCAAAGTTGTGATCCTGCTTTTTGCCTTGTTCCCTCCTTTCAATATTTTGCCCTCCACCACCTCATATTAATTGCAGCCAAGGCTGCTGCCTTCAACCATCACATCCCTAAACAATTGTTTCTTCTTTGTAAGAATCAGCTCCAGCAGAGCACCTCCCTCTTCACTGATTCCTTGATCATCTGTTAGGAAGTTCATGCACTCAGAAGCCTCCTGGAATTCTGCTCAACTATAGTGTCCCTCCAGATAAGCAGGTGTTTAAAGTCCCTGACTGGAATCTGAGTTATCATACCTTCATTGCATTCTCAGCTTCCAGCTGGTGATTCTCTGAAGAGGTAGCAGTGCTTTGCTCCATGAGACCCCACTGTTAGGAAGGCCAAACTTTTTAGGAAAACACATTGCTCAAAATTTCCTTTTGCTCTGTTCAGAGGTCAAAATCCATCAAAGTTCAGATATTTCCCTGATGCAGTAAAAATACAATCCTGTGATTTAAGTACTTCATTAGTCAGTGGTTTTTATCCTTATCTCTGTGTTTAATAAGTATTGAAGGTCTTTTCTTCCATGAATTTCCCTAATTGCTTTTAAACTAATTTATACTTTGGCATCTGCAGCTTCCTTTGGCACAGGATTCCACAGCTTAATTAAGCATGGTTTGAAGCAGCATTTCCTTTTGCTCCTTTTAAAACCTCTCATCATTTCATGTGATACCTTCCACTTCTTGTTTTATAATAAATCATGAATAATCATTCTCCATAATATCTTTCATGATTTTGGATATAGTTATATAAATATGCCCCCTCAGATCTTTATCCAAGTTAAATGCTAGTACTTCCATGTGTATCTGTTCACTCTTTATAGCCTCTCTTATAGCTCCTCCTATACCTCTGGTAATCTTCATATCCATTCTTCTTACCTTCTCCTAATTATTATATTACCTTTGAGATGAGTGGATTAGAACACAACATAACATTCAAGATTTAAGAGCATCACAAAGATATATATGCCAATTTACAGCAGTACTTCCTGGTTTTCCCTTTCATCCATTTCAGAAAATTCCTACATGCTTTTTGACAACCTCTGAGCACTGAGTGTTTTAATGGTACTAAGACCTCTTTCCTTGAGTGGTGAAGATGAATACAGAGCTTCTCAATGACGCAGTAACTAGGCTTGCCTTTCCTTTATCTGCCCTGGGTTTCACGTGGCTGCAATTTCATCTATCACTTTTTTTACTCAGTCATTAAAATATCAGGATAGTGAAATCATTCTGCAGCTCTTCAGAGTTGATTTTGTTTTCACTGTACTGTATCATTGTGCGTCTAAGTTTTGTCACCTGTTTGTCACTGTTCCAAATAATTTATGAACAGGTTAAAGAGGACTTTCCTAGATTTATCTGTTGAGTAGGAGTAATTTTGAATGGTGTGTTCATCTGTCCTTATGTATTGTCTTTCAGCCTTTAAAATTACTAGATTTTATTGCTTGCTGCACCACTGTGTTTAGACAAAGACCCTCCTTTCTATATGGTTTCCATTTATTCAAAAAACATTAGATAGTTTCTTTTAAAATTAAAACCTTCTTCCCTATATCACTTCTTCCTTTTTTTTTTTTTTTTTTGGGGGGGGAGGGGTGGAGGCATGTGTGTGAAACACTCAAGAGTTTTACCTCATCTTTAACAGCTTAAACTTTGTGTCCAGAACTTCCTTCCTGCCTCCTCTCATCTCACGGATAGACAGGGTCAAGAGGAAGCTACCACGTGGTCTTCAGTAATACCTGAAGGCATACATAGAAACACCTAATAGTTAAACCTACCCACTGCTGTGGCCTGATCATCAATCAGTTCAGCTCTTGCTCTACCATAGGATATCCTCAATATAAAAACCACAAATCTGTTGCCTTGTACAAACATTCGTTGCACAATCCTGCTTCAGCTCGACGTTGGTTGACTCAATCTTTCTCTGCTGTTACTAGCTTAGAGGTGAAAGTGTGCTATGATGTAATCCTTTCTTTTGCAGACGTACTCACTTGTTTTCCTGAGCTCTTGTAAGTGAACCACACTGGCACGAGCATCAGTATATTGTGAAGACCACTGCATGTACCAGCTGCCATTCATCTTCATGGTAGGAAAGCAGGCCCCTGCTGCACTCCATGCAGAAAACTCTGGAGCCTTCCCTCAGCCACAAACATACATACATTTTCAACTTCTATGTGGACTTCCTTCTACACTTCAGTTTGGAGAGGGACTGAAGATGAATAGACTGAAAACACTAGGTTGTTGGTTATTTATTTATTCTTGCTTTAAATCAGCAAATCTTTTCTTTCTTCCACCTGTCCCTCTCCCTCTAAAGGCTAGTACATCTGGCCTCCACAAATTCCTCTCCTAAACTTTGGCTTACTCACTTTCATAGGTTTACTTGTACTGGGGTCTGATAGTTCATGAGACTTCTAGCCAGCAGGCTTCATAGCCATTCTGCTAAGACTGGTAGTTCCAACTATGAGACAATAGCAATCTTTGGTTCATGCACTTGTGAGCAGGGACTTAAAATTAGGTGTATGCTCTAGAACACCCTTGGCTATGACTGATCCTTAATACTGAACAGTATGTATGATCAGGTATAAATCCATACATTTTAATACAAAGTGAAGAAACAAACTTCTGACTGAATGCTGAAGTACCCTATGCCATTTATTTCACTTTGATACTAAAGAAATTTCAAAGATTACCAACCCAAAATTTCATCCTATCAATCAGTATCTCAATCTCATCTCGAATATCAGCTATATCACGAATCAGCCCAGCAGCATCATATTCCTAGAAGAGTGCCACAAAGATAGAAAATGAATAAATGAGTATCCATGCTGTTATGTGTTGTTGCTACTGCCCCACTCCATTAGGGAAGAAATCAAAGCATACAAAAGGAAGCTCATCAATTCTTATTCCCAGTCCCTTTCAACATAAATCATCCTTTTTCATGCATTGTATAACCTTTGTCCTATGGTGGCTTACATACTTAACACCAAAAGCATATTAATATGGAGAAGTCGTATCACTATGGCAAAAATCATCAAATGAATTTCAACTAACTCTAACAGATTTGTATTTTTCCATTCCTAATGGCTTCATCAATTTGCATTTTCATTCTCCTCTGTTGTTTTTGATGCCCTACTGACTTTTTAAATCAACATTTCGTTTCCCTTTTTCTTGAACTTGTTCTGGACTAAATAAGGTAACACACTTGATCTGTATCATGCATAACGTTTAGGGTTCTTAATCATTGACATTTCAAGAGTTTTCAAAGTTGCAGTCAGGCAAAGGGAACTCTTCAAATACCTTCTTTGACACCACTTCTGTTTCTCAGTGACAGCATGCAGTCTGCAAGGCTCAATACCCATGGTATTTCAGACTAAAAAAATAATTTTGTGTATCTAGCAAAAACTGAAAGCAGGAAAGTTAAGGAAAGGTCTGCGGAACAGACTTCACGTTGTTAGTTGCTCTTTCATTCCAAAAATGGAAAGTAGTTTGAAGTGAATCATATTTACAGAGTTGAGAAAGTACTACACAGTTAAAAATTTGACAAAGAGCATTGTAGAACACATCAAAAGATGGCTGCTGATTAAGAGTAGCAGTGTAAATAGCATGTTTTCCATCCTGATTTTAGTATTTTATGTATCATTATTTTTTATAAGATCCTGTGCATATTTGCTGCTGAAAAATATTGATTTGAAACTAATCTGTGCTCTCTTCCTTATTCCATAGTAAGATATCTAACATTAAATTAATTTCAAATCTTGAAATAAAACTATGATAAAACCAGAACAGCAATTAATGGGACAATTGGTAATTTATTATTTGCACCCCTCTGGTATTTACCCTTAAATTAAATTAAGGGTAAGGAAGAAGTTGTCCACTAAGAAGGATCATTTTATTGGTAAAGGCAAAGAGAAAACAAACAAACAAACAAAAACAACTTCAGCTGTGCTAGTGTCAGGTAAAGACATTACTAATGGCTAACCAATAGTGGGGAAAAAAGATATTAATAAAGCAACATTTACATAGGTGCTGTCTCAAACAGGTTCAATAATCCTTTTGCTTCTTATCTTAGTAAAGAATTGCATGTTAGCCAACTCATTTTATAGAGGGGAAAAAAAAAAGAAAACAAACAAACAACAGCAAAATTTTGTTTTGGGCAAACAAGATTAAAAGGCAGCAATTGTATTCTAAAATGAAAGAAGATTAGATGCTTTAGGAGTCTTTTTCAAATGTTATGTGGACATCTTGAACAGAGATGTTTTACATGTATACATTATATGTATAAAACGAATTTCAACAGTTACTGTCAATACCCTGTCAGTTACTTATTTCTATCAGTAAGGTACTAAATAAAGTAAAAAGCAACAATGCTTATTGCGTGCATAAAACTGAACAGTCCTCTTGGTTTAAAATTTGGAGATCAAGTATTTTTACCTCAGTTAAATCATATCAAGTTCATATCATAGCAAAACATATGAAATGCATACATACTCGTGTACCAACTTATTAGTACATCAAAGTAATTATACTAAAAGTCATAAAGACTTACTTTATACAAGTGGATATGTTAGTAGTTCCATTGTTCTACAAATTCACTCTGAAATAAAATTATTTAGTAGGAGCATTTACAGCAGGTATTATACTAGTCACCTGTTTATAACGGCCCTTTTATAGCTCATGAGTCTCCACATAACGGTCTTTATACTCCACCCTTCTCTTCTTCTATTTTCCTTCCAAAATAGCTGAACCAGCCATGCAATAACAGACTAAACTGTTTTAAAGAAGAAGCACAGAACAGAGAAAGGTCCAGTGAAAAGACATAGTACTCTAGAAGTCATATCAAGCGTTCCTTTAAAGTTCTGAGTTTTCATCAGCCTCCTCCCTCCCTAGGTACTGTGAGAAACCCAAAAGATGGTGGGCTGCATGAGTTACGATGGTCAAAGGCTAAAGGGACCAAGAGAGAAAATGTGTCAACTTTGTCTCTATTGAGTTAAAAAAGACAACACAGAAAAAGAAATGAGGGGAAAAAAAATAGGAGAAATCATATCCTTACTCCTTTTCTGTATAATATTTACGTCTGAAAGAAAAAAAAAAAACTGTTTTCTCTTAGGGAGAGGGCGAACTGTGAGACCTAAAAAAACCCCAAAATTCTTCAATGTCAGACACAATGAGTCTGCTATTAAAAATTGTTAACAAAATCTAGAAGTTGAATATAGTATAAAACATGGGCAATGTAAGAGACAGTAAATACTGCTTCTCTTCAGATCCATGATCCAAGAAGTTGACATCTGCAGTAGAGTAAGGGGGAAATACAGATATCCATAGAGGAGACTGCTGAAGGAAATAAAATTTACAGACTGTGACGGTAACAGAGTATCCAACGCTTTCATTTGAATTTGAGAAGTCTTAAATTACAAAACTGTTTGCACAGGCATTAGAGCAACTCACATAAATCATCTGAAGAGAAAGCACTGTTGCCTCCTTGTAGCTTGAGTGAGCAGCAAGCCATTCTCTTTTAACTCACCACTACCATTCAGAGTAAATACAGAAAAGGTTTTAATTCCTAACAAGCACAATCACACACTTGCAAACTATTTCAAGTATTTTAATCTGAATTCAAGTGAGAAGGCAACTTGTAGAAAGAAAAAGGTTATGAAGATAACTACAGAAGACTATCTCACTATAAATTGTCCCAATTCTACCAACTTTGTATTGGCTCTGACAGACATTATGTATGTTTCCAGCAGCTTGCCAGTCAGTTCTCTAGCAGTGAAGGCAGGCAGACTAATGAGAAAAAGAATCAACAAAATAAATAATAAAGGGGAAATTATTTAATTCCTTGCTTGAAAAAGTGATTATTTTTAGATTACTTAGGATCTTTTCTTTTATTATTTATTTAGAACAAGTGTAAGGACAACAGTCTTAATTCATGCTTATGGTTCAATTCAAATCATGTTTGGTTTCTTCCTATCAAGGATTCATTAAATCTTTGATTAGATGAGGTAATTATTTCAGGTAGTTTTCCTAAGACACAACAGGAAATGAAACAACTGATTAAAGAATTAGTGATTTATGGTTAAAGGCCAGGTTTTGGAGACAGACAAAAGGAAGGTCACAATCTGAAATCCATTTGAGAGCTTTTCAACTGAGAACTGATTAAGCAGATATAATATACAAAAGACGTGCACATTCTCCTACATCCAGTTTTGTTTCAATGTTTATAGCTTATTCCAGTTAAAAATTTAGTGTGGCCTGAATGCCTCTTAAATAATAAATAGGAAACAACTTACTAACAAGAGCTCTCTGTTGTTGTTCTGTCTCTTTTCTAAGTGAATGACTCCCATTCTGAGTTCCCTTAGCACATAGTATCCAGATATTTAGACATTTAGACACATCTACAACTAGGATGTCTGTGGGTCAATAGTGCATACTGCAGAAGCTCAGTTAGAAACAGTGTAAATACATTTCCCACTGCAGTGCACGTTATTTGAATTTCTTCCCTAACACAAATGAAATGGGGATACATTTGTTTAAATTCTTAAGAGCATTTAAAAAAATATGGACATCTATTTTTGAAAGCACTGAAGAACTGGATTACAGTAATTAAATAATGTAGAAGTATTTGGTTAGTACATGTAAAAAAAAAATCCAAAACTCTAAAGGCCAGCCCTTTGTCTTTATTTCCACTGCTTTGCAAGAAGAAACTGCAGCCAAAAATTACCCTGTAAAACAAACCTAGAAGTGCACACTACAACTGCACTATTTAGAATGTGTTGCTCCAAGTTCTGTCTGCGTCTGTTGTGTTGTATTTCAGTTGCTTTACTAAAAGTAAAGTAAGGTATCTAGAAGTCATGGGATAGACAGAACAGTCCCAATAGCACACAGCAAGAAACAAGCATGCTTAACTGAACTAATAATTTAGTACTTAAAATACACATAAGGAATAGATGTCTAAATATATTTTTTAAATTGAAATAAAAAAAATAACTACAAACTCCTTCCTTCATGATCACAGCACAAAATGAGACATTGAGAGTAACAAACTTTTTTTTTTCCTCTCTTGCTCTTCAGCATTCAGAAGGATCTCAGGATACCTATTCCAAGCCATGATTTCTGAGCAACTAAAAGATAATAGAGGAATGAGTCAAGATTCACCTTTTTTTTTTTTTTTTTTTTACAGCATCTTAACAGGCTTTATAAATAAAAAGTATCTTCACATTATGCCTTTTCAGTGTAGCAAGGCTTTTGACAGTCTTGTGATATTCTGAGAAATGTGTTGGCTAAACCACTGTAGATTAGACAGTTTTAAAATGGGTTCACAAGTTGTAGAAAACTCATCACTGGTGTAGCTGGCAAAGATTTACAATAGAAATGAAATAAAATTTAAAAAAATGTGGTGAATAAAATCAATCAAATGTCTATCCTGACTCTTCAATACTTTCATTAATGAGCTAGATAAAGAAGGACCTTCCTTGAATTTAAAGGCGAAATGAAAACAGGAGGTAGGAGAAAGGTGCACAAGGTGCTTTCAGTGCTGCCAGGAAGGATGTGATTTAAAAAATGCTCTTGACTAATTGAAGCAATACCCTGAAATATGTAGGATGTAATTCTGTAATGGGAAGAGAAAATTGTCATCAGGTAAGGATAATCAGTTGTGCAAATATGAGCACTTAGCCACGAAATAGTAAGTCTATAGGAAAAGGTGTGTGGGTTATAAAAGAAGATTTATTTGAAGACTAGGGAAACATGATAACTGTATCCTGTAGGTGTTAACAGCTTCCATAATAAAAAGACATTGTATGTTCTCCACATTCACTCAGGATGGGACAAGAAGTAATCAAGTTAAGCTGTATTAAGGAACTTTCATGTTAGATGACAATTGAAAAAAATTCTAACTTAGGAGTTCTTGAATCTTCAGTCTCCTGATACCGGTAATTTTTAGGGTCAAAACAGATAAGAGAAGGCTTATGTGCATTTGACCCTGCCTTGGAGGAGAGAGTTTAGAGCCAATGACTTCTTGAGGTCACTCTGAACCTTATCTTCTATGATTATCAGCTAATCTCTCTGTCCTCAGTGCTGTACATTTCAGATGGAGAAAACTTAATATTTCATTTCATTGCCAGTTCAGACAAAATCTTTTTTTCCTAGCTATGAACTTCTAATGTGCTAAAATAGAGTTTCAAATGACCTGTCTATGTTATTTGTCCTTCTGGTGCATATTTAATGGTCACTGCCACTAACAGTATGCAACAACATCTTACAGTTACAGCCTCACAGAAGCAAAGTGGCAAGATCTTTAAGCGGTGTATCAGCAAAGAGCTGTCACTCTTTCTTCCATCATTTTTATTTTTGTAAAGTATGAGATAAAATTATCCTGCCTCACTTGATGTATGCCATCAGCTGCAAAATCAGAGCTAACTGCAGTTTCCATGCCCTGCAAACCAGCATGTCAGGAACTGAGCTGCAGTCATCAGATAAATTAGCTCCTAGCATGCTGGGTTGCTATGCTCTCATATTATTAATTTTTCATAAACAGAAGTTGTTTCAAAGAAAACAAGCTGTGCTAACTTAGAATAACTCCTTATCCTCTTCTTTTTCTGTCTTAAGATTTTGCATTAGTAGTTTACATGCTTCACTGCTTGGAACACTGTAAAGCCAGGGATATGATTAGGTTTGTGTAGGAGACCTCTGTATACCAGCCAGCTAAGTCTCTTTAAAGGGAAATTGAAATGGTATGACATGACTTCTTGTTACCTTGCTGATCATATCAGTTGTTGTCATATATGCTCACTAATGAAACATTTTTTAATGCTTAATTATGGACTTCCCAATTGAAACTATAGTTACAGATAAATAACTTGCACTTCAGGCTAAGAATGTATAACCTACATTAAGTATAAAGCTAATTCTCCTGAAATGTCAATTCATAATCTCGGGTGGAGATATAGTTTCTAAGAACATAAAAGTAACACTGTGCATTTAGTTTACAGAAATAATGTTAAAATACAAATGGACCTTAAAATATTTCTAGATAACTCTTGAGAAAGCAGCTTTTCAGAAAAAGATTCGGCAGTCCTGGCAGACAGTAAACTGAAGAGGAATTGGCAGTGTCCCTTTGCGATGAGGATGGCCAAGAACATCCTGATATTTATTAGCAAAAGTGTGGCCAGTAGGTCCAGAGAAGTGATTCTCTCCTTGTGCTTGCCCTTAATTTTGCTTAAGACTACCCAGTATATGAAAGACACTGACATGTCAGTTCAGTAGATGATCACCAAGACTAGATCTCACAATGTACAAAGAAAGGCACAAAAGTGAATTTTTTCAGCTTGAAGAGGTTCAGGGAAGAGCTTATTTCTCCCTACAGCTCCAGTATGCTGTGAAAATGAATCCAGACTCCTCTCAGAGGTATGCAGAGGAAAGAAGGGAGAAAAAAGGCACAAGCTGGAACACAGAAAATTCTGACTCAATCTAAAGGAGAATCTTTTTTACCATAAGGATGACAAAAAAAAAAAAAAAAAAAAAAAAAATTGCAAATATTGCCCAGAGGCACTGTGAAAACATCCATAGAGATGCTCAGGAATGGACAGGAGAAGATTGATCTAGTGGATTAAAATGAGCCTCCTTTGAGCAGAGGCCTAGACTGGAGACCTTTAAAGGTCTCTTCTGACCTACAATTACTCTTTGATTCTATGTCTCATGTTTTTATTATATATAATAGACCATTCAAATTTTCTGTGTACTTTAGCTCCCTAAAGTCTTATGGAAAGGGGAACATCAGCTTGAAAGACTGCAGTATTTCAACAAATTCTCATCCCTGGAACATTATTCATCAGTCTCTCCTGAAAATTAGTAATTACAAGTAAATAGTAGTGAACCTCAAAGATTAAACCTAATCACTGAGAAAAGTTATAATGTGGTTTATTATGTTTGACCTTTCAAAAATAGTCCTACAGCACAATGGAAAATAATACATATATATAAAAAACTAAAACTTAACATTTCTCCACAGAATTACTTGCACAATAGAATACAAATAGAATATATTTAAAAAGAATCACAGAATCACAGAATGTTAGGTGTTGGAAGGGACCTCCAGAGATTATCAAGTCCAACCCCCCTGCCAGAGCAGGACCATCTAGTCTAGGGGAAATTGAAGAAAATTGAATTTACTATCTATGTTATCTTGAGGTGAAAATATACTAAGTAAACCACTGTAGTACAAAGGTGCTGAAGACTATGCTCTCCAAATTAGGAAATGTTTATGAAACATTTAATTTCAGTGTTCTATGCACACTTTAAAACAAACATTTGTCAGTGTTACAGTATTAAATAGTCTTTTCCCAGCTCTGGAAATAGCAATGTAATGTTTCTCACTCTTTTTGAATATCATTTACTTCATTGCTATTCTTGCCTACCACACCAAATTTTTAACTGTTTTAAACCTATCTTAGATTTTAAAATCTATCTTAAATGCAAATGAGATATGCAGTAATTGAACAGTTCTGCATGTTTTTAAAACCATAGAAACAACTTTCTGTCAGTGAAATTCTGGTGCTAGACATCCATGCAGATCTCAGACACCCTTAGCTGTAACTCACTGGTAACAGATTTTACTTCAAAGCTCAGCTTAGCCCACTGAAGTTTGTAGCACTTCCTAAATTGGATTTTCAAAGAAACCTGAGGGATTTAATTGCCTGTCTCCCACTGAAACAAGAATGGAGCTGTGATGAAAGAACAGAACTATAAAACATATTTAGGAACTTAGTGATGCAGACAGATATCTTTAAAAAGAATCTGAGAGAGACTTTAGGTCCTCCTGGAAGCTGCACACAGGACCAGGATTCAGAAAAATGCAGAAAAGCGAAGGAACTGCTGTCTCTCACCTAAAAATTCAGATCCTCAAAACCTTGCTGAACTACCAGGTAACTCTGGAAACATCTGCAATCTAGTATTGCAAACACATTAAAACAATAAAATTCCCATAGTACCTAAATTACCTGTTTCTTGACAAATGCAGCATGACCCAGATAGTTACTCCATCTAAACCTATTCCTACCTTGCTGCTGCCCAACGGAAGTTGAGCACTGACTACTGTAGCATATTGAGACACATCCCTCAGTATATGTCATTGCTCCAGGCTGCACAATTCAAAGAGAGGAATAAAAAACCACACCATCATTAAAAAATGGGCAATAGTAAACTAGTGACAGCCTATCTGAAATCTTTCTTAGCTGTGGTAGTCTTCTTTCAGTAGAGCAACATCTTAATATTGGCAGGGCTTACATGGCTAACAATGGTCAATAGAGGAAAGGGACAAGAAAGGTGGTTAAGAAAAAACAAGGAAAGTCCTTCCAATCTCCCTTTTGGTCTCAACTGGTCTGAATGAATGCCTTATTTCAAATACAGTCCTAAGGGACACATTCAACAGCAAAAAAGCAAATAAAAAGTATGCCCAGTATAGCTCAGTAAAGCATAATTATTCTCTTACAACATCCATTCAAGTACAGGGTTACATTGGTAGCTGGTATTTAATGGAAAACTCTATGTCAAATTACTTGGCAATCACATGATGGGAAAAGATCATCATCTGTAAAACTGTGTGTGAAGCGAGCCCTCATTCTTGGCTTTTGAAGACTACAATGCCCGACCTCCTCGTCGGGTTTTGGGGCAATCTTGCGAGAATTCTTTCCCCGAAGTTTCGGACTCTCGCGGGAGATTTAAAAGATAAAAAACTCTATATTAAGTGCAGCCCGGGCGGAGTTCTTTCTCTTTCTCCGGATTGTGACAAACTGCTCAGAAGCACAGCAACCTCAGGAACAGAGGAAATAAATGAAATAGTATTTAACATCTACTTGCTCTAAGTATGATTGTTCTGCTATTGATCATTTTGGATTTTTGGATAAGTGCTTCTTAGATTTACACTTGTTTAAAAAATAAAAAAAATAAAAAAAAAATGCAGCTTTTCCAGCTCTAGGAAGGAAGAGAAATTTTTTTGCTGAGTATTTTCTTTGTAACCCTCAATATGATTACTCAAAAAATTTTATGCTCAGCTAGCAAGGCATTTATTGTAAACAA
>NW_008632950.1:0-23547 GCF_000691845.1 Merops nubicus | reverse complement strand
TTTACCCTACATAACTCAACTAATTGAAGTGTTTGTAGACTTCAGTATCTTTTTGAAATAGACTTGCCTTTATAGAATATTTAGTACATGATCGGTTAAGCTTACCCCAAAATTAAAGGAAAATAAACTGCTAAAATGATACAACAGTGAGCCACTGTAAATAACTATTTTACATGGAAATTTCTTTAGATACAGGAGGGAGACAACAGGTTGGCCAAGTCATAATAATGACAAGTAGTCTGTCTCTTCCTCTTGTTTCCCTGCAAATCTGGAAAAGGCAGCACGGGGCTTTTTTGCTTTATATTTCCTCAAATCAGATTTAGAGCTGAGATTTTGCCAATGCTTAGGAAAAGCAAAAATGTGAGCAAATACTACTCCACAAGCTTACTGGAATTGCTCTGCCTCTCCATGTAAAAAGGAAAGTTCAGTTATGATTTTAATCACCTATATTCACAGGCTAGAGAAGAGAAGTACACTTCAGGACAACACACTCACCTCCAGGTGAAAGGTAGAAGAGTTACTTCATATCACTCAAAGCAACCTCTCCAGCTGATCAACAAACAGCCCAGAGACACACCAAAGGGTTGTCTCTCTCTCTCCACTGTCTTCTGCCACCAATGTGACACAAGGATGCAAGTTTATTGAAAAGAGCTGAGAGAGCAAAAAGCTCACTGGAGAAAGTAATGACCTTTATCAGGAACTTGTTTCAAAGTACTTTACATATCCTTATCTACCTGACATACACATATTTTTGACCCAATTACTGAGTGATTTCAGACTTAGCCTTAAGGGTCTGAACCTAGTCTAGGCATTCTTTTTGCCAAGGCGCGTATTTCTGGAAGCTGAAACACTTCAGCTCAGGAGTTCACTGCAGGGGAAAAGCAGCAGTTCCTCATGCTTTTTAACTTGGATTAATTGTGCACATTAACTCCCAGAACTGTGGAGCTGAAGAAATATGTATGAATGCAGCACTTCTTAACAGTTCTTAGACATGAGATGACAGACAGGTCTAGACACAATAACAAACACTAAATTCTTTCATTTCCATAGAAATGCACTTATGTAAGGTCCACTGGTGCAGAAAAACCCTTCTTAACCTTCACATCTCCTGGATCATGAAATTACCTGAATAGCAGAGGTGTGCAATGCTACATTTTAAGTAGAGTCCATAACACAACAGTGCTGTGAGTAATAGAAGAGCCTAGGGAACTTTTCATGTCTTTCTGACTCATTTGAGTTTCCATCCTTGCAGAACATAACATTCTACCGTCTTTTTTTGTTGTTGCTGCTGTATACCTTGTCAATTTTCCACCTTCCCAGCTCCAATCTTTTTCAGTGAGGTTGTAGCAAACTCCCTTCCTGTCCTACCCAAGAGGATGAACAATCAGGGTTCCTGATCTGGAGAACACACTGGTACCATTCATAAAGTCCACAGCAAGAAGACCTTTAACAAGTCAATAGTTCCTACTGCCAGCCAAAAAGAAAAGCACACCGACTACTTCAGCACCTACTCTCTATTTAGCAAATCACTTAAACACACTTAGGTATTTAGCTGCAATGCACTTTCCTGGCTTACAACTTGGAGGTTACAGGGGAAGCATGGAAATAATTAACCTTCCAAACTTTCATTGATATTCTACTTCTGACATTATTAGCTTTAAACTACTTCTTTGTGGAAAAACAAATAAATAAACAAAACAAACCAAACAAACAAACAAACAAAAACAAACAAACAAACAAAAAAAACCACAAACCAAATGTCAGTTAAGTTACCACAAGTCAAGTAGCTGAGAACACATCCTTGCTTTAATAGTTGGGATTTTCTCTGTTAGCTTCTGTTTTCAACATACAGTCCAAGAGAAGAAGCACCCAGTGCGCTGCGTGATACACAGCTGAAAACTTCAAAGAAAAGAGATGTCACTTGCTTTTGCTCCTTATTAACTTCAAGTATGCTTAGCAACAGCCCACAGAACAAGAGATTTAAAAAAAAAAAAAAAAAAAAATTACCAGAAGGAAGAAAAATGTTAAAAAGATACACATGACTAGATTTAGATGAGTCTATGCAACTCAGCAGGCATGATGTCTGGAGTGATTTCAATTAATGCTATCCTCTTTGCCTGGGGACAGAGACAGTGAAGGCGAGAACACCATGCTAGCGCTAGCTTCTTGGAAGCAAATGAACCTTAAGGTTTAGCATTTGGGTGCATCTTTACAACAGTCTGTGAAAATAGATACATAGCTGATTTATCCTGAAAATTTGACAAGTTCCTTGTCAATTGCCAAAGCACATAGGCAATCTAGGACATTGCCATCCATACAAGATGTACATGAATACAGGAACTTTGTAAGTATAAAAATAAAAACCAAAACAGTGTGATATTGGCACGAATAACAGGCCAATTTTGGAAGAGCTGTTAAACTAAATGTTTCACACACTGAACAATTAACTGACCATTATCAGTGGAAGATGACTGAATTAATAGCCAGTGTAAAATCCTTCAGGATGAAAAAAAATAAGAATTTAGTAGTAAGCAAATCTGGGATAATCTGGATCGTGCAGTCTGCCTGTAATTAGAGATTAAAGTATAAAGCATTGAGTTTAACAGCTTTTCCATAACTGCAGTGATGTCTCTTATATCAGTATCTTCTTAAAAAAAAAAAAAAAAAAAATTAATCCTACTAAGTTCTTGGATTCAATTGCACCCTAATTACATGCTTCTCTGTATTCATTCACTATCTTTCAATACCGAGAGGTATCCCTTTTGTTTTACCAAAGGCAGTGATCTGTAATTCAACGTCTTTTACATTTCACTTCAGATACTAGGTATTTCAAACAATACGCACATTTGGGCCACAACTGAGGTCTAAAGGAAAAGGGTTGCTGAGCCCACAAAAAAAAATGGTAAAACATATCCATTCTGGTAGTAACTGAGGTAAAAAAAAAATAAAGCTCAATGAAAGGTAACAATCAATGGGCAAGACTGAAAATTAATTCTACACTGTATCAAAACCACTATTGAACAAGCTGGAAATTACATAGTTGCAATAGTACTGGGTAGGAAGAGCTAAAATAAACTATGTCTGGCACATACAGTCACCCCAATGTTTTGCAATGGCTTTAGAGAGTTTAACACGCCTGTATTTAAATACTATGAGACTGTGTTTTAAGATCTTGCTTGCACACGACGTTGTTTTTCTGAAATCCTGTAGACTGATGTCTCCAGCTGTAGGAAAAGTCACTGAAGAGTTAAAGCAGTTGCAAGAGCTAAGGCACTGGCTAGCTCTAGGGGCTGGCAGCTAGGGATGGGCTGAGGCTGTTTTGTACAAACAGGCATAAATCCAGTAAATATGAACTGTGAGGGGAGGTATTAACAGCACACATTTAAAAAGCCAATTTGTTCCAGCACTTGGTTCACCAAATCAGAGAGGAGAAACTGAAGTCATAAGACTCAGGAGAAGTTCATATGACATCTCACCTTGTTCACCTTCCCATTTTTTCTTCTATCCTTGCTTTGTTAAGACATCTTAGTCAGCATTTGCAAGTGAAGAATAGCTCATGGAGTGATCAAAGCAGTTTACTTTTATTTGCCCAGATTTTGGGGCTTGAAGAGATGTTGGTTAAAGACCAATGAACTGAAATACTTGTTGCCACCAAAGCTGGTTAGAAGTTTGTCTATAATTAATCACGTTTTAAATACTCTTGTTTGTTTCCTAAAATAGGCAAAAGTTTCAGTTGTATTTAATTTTGGAAGCTGTCTGTCTTAATTTTCTACATTTCTGAACAACATTTTTGAAAGAGTCACCAGTCTTCACAGAATATATTGCAAAATACAAAGCTAGTGTTGGACACAATGTAAGCAGCTGTCTGAAGAGAGAGGATTTTTTTTTCTTTCATTGAGCTTTTGAAAAACAAAACAAAACAAAACAAAACACACCACCACACACATCCTTTTTTTGGAGTTAGTAGTTTTGATTAGACAATATGCTCTCTTCTTATAGCTTTACTCATATTAACAAATATCACCCAAAAAAATAAGGCTAATATAGACATTTTCAATATTGAAAAAGTATTTTCTTAAAAAGTAACAAAAATATATTGGCCCTGAATAGCTGATAGTAATATTCCAAAAATAAAAAGAGTAAACATGGATGAGATATAATGCTATATCAAAAAAATAGCATGGTAGAAAAAAATGAAAAGTTTCTATCTGGCTATATACAGAAAATTTAATAAAATTCATTAGCAAAACAGTCATCACACCTCTGTTTGGTAAGGAGTGGGATTTTCCACAACACCATTATTCTACAGTTTACTAAAGCAGCTGCCCAAAGTAAGAAAAATCATCCTATAGTATTGAGAAGCAATAACAAACCTGGCAGCAAATCAGTAAAAAGTGCAATAAAATCTTCTGTTGATGAAGGCTCATAATAAGGTCTCCTAGTATATCTCATTTGGTATATTGATTCCTAGAGGAAAGCTTAAGATCATTCTGATTTCTTTCATCAATAGTTAAAAATTTGGAATTATAAGGCAATTTCAAAGCATTGTATGCTGAATGACACGCACTGGTACGGATCTTATTGCCTGCTATTTTGGTGCATCACTTTGAATACTTGGGAGCAGTCTAGAGAAATCAGAGTCTGGCCCTGCACAAGGAAGATGGCAAAGAAACAGGATTTCTATTTTAGCTCAGGAAGATCACAAATTAGGCATTGTCCCATGCTTTTCTATAGTTCCCATGGGTGGGACTGAGAAGATTTTCTAGTGCAGCTAAAGCATTATGGAGTCTGGCTTTACATGAAGATCCTGCAGCCCTGAGGAAGCAGCTTACCTGAAAGGGGTATTGCTGACCTACCTGTTCCAGCTGTGATTCCCAGTTCTGCACTTGTGAGTTCGAGCAGCATCCCTTTTGCAGTCTGACACTGATTTTTATGTTCCTTATTTTAAGACATCCAAGCTGCCCAGGAAAGGAATATATTTTTTTTATTATTATTATTTTTTAAGTTTAACCCCAGCACACTATTATTATATCTTGATTTTCTGTTTTCTTTTGCTTCAGGAATTTTTCTCTAGCTATTCAACACCAGCTGTAAACAACTCAATTTCTTTAATCAGTATTTTGAATTAAACAACAACTTCCTTTTATTTCTTCACATATACATGCAAGTGTTTTTAAACATAAAATACATTGTGCAATAGTAAAGAAACAAAAAATCTCAAACCCTTGAAAGCATTGAGAAAAAACTATGCTAGTATTCAAATACATATATTTGGTGTATTTATGACACAGATTGCCCCATTTATCAAAAGGCTGTAGAAACTCAGGAATACTCGATCTAAACTCATGCTGGGAAAATATAGCCATAAATATAAGATAAAAAGCTTTTAAGAAGAAGTTGATACACAGGACTAGTTTGAGGGGGAAAAAAAAATTGTTTTGAAAATTACTGCTTTTGTACATTTAACACTAGGATTTCAGCAAATGTCTCATTAATATTAAGCCAAAGCAAAGACATGAACACAAGTAGAAGTCAGTTATCACTGAGAACTGTTTTTGTTTTGATAGAGCCCCTATTTTTATATTGGATTTTATAACATCCACTTAAGAATTTAAGCATTAGAAAACAGCCAATAATGGTAAATAATTAGGAAATAATACAAAATTGGCACAGTGCTCTCTTATGTAGCCCAAGTGTTAATAAACAGGGAGTGAGGTGAGGGGTGGAGGCTTTGACATGGGTAATGGTGACCCACAGTGCAGCACATGATGCATATGCAAGGCACAGGCTCCATCTAGATCAGAGCTGTGAATCTACTAGAGGGGCTGCTACATTAAATAAACCACTAATACACATTTTTTCTGAAAAAAACTGCAAAACTTTTCAAATAAAAGAAATTTCAGTAAAAAGGGAGAAAAGATGGGTATAGGCCCCTGAAGGTTCAGTAGAGTCACTGCAGGTACCTGAATTCACTGCAAGAGGATCTAAGAAAGATGACAAATCCCATTGCACAAAGAACTATATGAGAGTACTAGTTACTCAAATACAAAAATGCTGTCTAAAAAGAAAAACAATGTACCTCTGAAAAACATATGTACACCATTAATAAGGGGTTCTTTTTATTATAAGACATTTGGATTCCTCCTGATAAGTAGATCAAGATATAATCTCTTCACTCTATAAAGCCTGTTCAAGAACTATTACAATTTCTTAGAGATGGCAGAAAATTATAAAACTACTGTGATTTTTTTTTTTTTTTTTTCTTTACTGAAGGATGTGCATACAGAAAATATCTGAAGAAGGTAATTAGAACTCTGAGAATATTTTTTTACCATTGTCTTTGATGCAGAGCGGTTAGGGGTGGCCTGAGACAATCAAGGAGGGGAGAAAATGTTCAAGTTGGCAAAGTTTTAAAAAACAGGATTTGTCAAGATAGGTTAATTTAAATTTTAAAAGGTTTATCTTGTATGGTGCACATTCCTTACTTAAGCACATTATTATTTAATACACCAAAAAGACTTAGAGACGAGAAATCACTTTAGATGCATACTCTTTCATAAATCTTAGAAAACATGTTGCTTGGTTACTCATTTTTAACTACAGAAGATATTACAAAAATGTTATGTCCAATATATAATGAAAGAATTCTACATAAGAGATTTTTTTATAATCTGTCATCAGAGGTGTACAGTGATTAACACTGTACATTTTAAAGAATTCACTTTTTCTCTGTGTGCCTACTTCAGATATCCCATCAAAATCACAAGCTACTGTACTGTTTACACTTTTTCACTGAATGCCAACACTATGTACAGGTCTAAGATACCATCTGCAAAACATCAGTTCAAGTGAATATTGAACAAATTGCTTCCAGCAATCTAGAAAGTAAATTTTCAATTAACTGTACATTTTGTCATTCTCATTTTAAGGTAAAAGAAAAATAGGCAAGCTCTCTGAAGATAAAAGAATGAATTTGCTCTAATGAGCTAAATGCAGCATTTGCAACGAAAATCTGGTACAGGTCCTATTAAACTAATTATTATAAAATTGAGAGAGCTGTTATTGTAACCCAGTCAATTCCCTTATCCTTCTGCTCAAAAGTGTTGTTAGATTTCAAAGAAACCTAGTACAGAACAAAGTAGTTGAAAACCACTGCTATCTTGAAAACAAAGATATCGTTGAAATTTCAACACCATGAATAACTCTATTAGCAGGAGTAGCCTACTTGTCACTTGAGCACACCAAATATAAAATTAAGTTCTGAGTCTCTGGGAAAATTTTCTAAGTCAAGAAAGACATGAGTATCTGGGTCTTCCTGAATTACAAACAAGTGATTGAACATCTTCCATTCACAGATGGTCCTGTGTTACCAGTCATATAACCCCCTTTTTTTTTTTTTTTTTCTCCAATAACCGTACCTTGTAAGAAAGCAGCACTTTGTGTCATTAATGCAACTTATTTCAAGTATCTCTTCCCATATATCACTACTGGAGCACTTTTGAGTGCAGGTCAAAATCAAAAGCCAAAGAAAGCCTCCACAACTGGTAGACAGGAACCATCATAGCCCTTTCCTACAAAGTAAGCATTTTGTTTTAGATGATACCTTAGTAACCTGACACACAGAGGATAAAAGCAGACAGATAAATTTTTATGTTGTGTATGTTAAATATAACTTCTACAACTCATTTCTTAGTGACTGATATTGTTACTTAATACACATATTATTATTAATGAATTTTTAACATAATAATATGCACCATAACCATACACTTATACATCAGATTTTAAAAAAAGATTCAACTGACTTTTTTATAATCTGACACATGAAAGGTAAATCTAGGACACCTGTCAACTAACTGGAAAGTTAAAACAAAGCAAGCAGTTTCAGACCAATTGTTAAATAATTGATACATCCAAGATTACATTTTTAGAAGAGTCTGAGGTCATCTGGCAATACTGAAGCATGCAGCTCAAATGCCAACTGTGGTTCCAAGTCTGTTTGATAAGGCGGTCCATTGAAATGCTGGGGTTTGAACACCGAGCCCTGAATTAAGGTTGACATACGGGTGATTCCCACAGCCCTTCATAAAGAGGTGGTGAGTTTGCCTTATAGCTTCCCCCCAGGGTGCGGCCGGCCCTGCAGGGAGAGCCATAAAGGAAATGAGCCCCAGGGGTCCCGCATTGAGTTGACAAAGCTCAGGAGTCTGCTTGGGGATAAAAGCTGGGACCACTTGCAGGGAGTCAGGAGTGTCTGCTCTGTGGAGTGCACTTCGGGAAGTTGTCATCTATGCAATCCAGGAACCTCCTGGATCATTAACATGGTTTTGTTGCACATCTTTTGAAGGTATTTACCTTTTCTCCAGAAGGAGGATCTGGGCACTCATTGAAACCTACTGTCTGTACTGAAGTCTCCTTTCTCACCAGATCCATCTCAGGGGCTTTTTCTATAGAAACACTGGTTTTAACTCTGAGGTGTGTGCCCACCACTATGGCAGAGACCTCTTCAGCTGGTAGGGTGACTCTGCCCTTCCTGCACAACCTGCTGTGCAAATGGATGTGCAAACTGCCACACCACGCCCTGCCTGATGTGCCTTTGCTCAGTTTGCCTGTTCTGGTGGCTTGGGCTCCCCAGGCTTCTTTCCACAGCTCTGTCACCTGTTTCTTTTGAACAGCTAGTAGCCTTTGATAGACTCACTTCAGCTGTAGGATTCATCCCACCAAGTTTCAGTAATGGTCACTATGTCATAGCTTTCCAGCAGCATGGTAGCTTCCAGCTCTTCCAGTTTGCTGCCCATGCTGCGTGCAATTGTGCAGAGGCATTTGCCTAGTTGGCCTCCCAAACAGCTCACAACTTTCCTCTTAATATTGCTTGAAAAGAGATATTCTTCACTTTTAAAACTTCATGGCAACTCATCTGACTGCCAGGTTTCTGCTGCTGATTGAGCTCCAGCCTCTCCATTTCAGAAGTGCATGGGGGTAATGGGGCAGTATTACTGTCCCCAGAGCACCATCCACACATTGACCACACAGCATTCTGATCAAAAGTGCAACCACACTTTTGTTGGGTTGTTTGTTGTTGTCCACTGCCTGGATAGCAGGTCAAGCACTTGAATGAGAAGGGATGAGTGTTTGAGGTGAATGTTTTAGGGAAGCTGAGATGAAAACACTCCCACAGTGGCAGATTCTCCTCCCCTGCTTACCTCCTACACATCTTCATTCCTTATCAATGCAAAATATCTTTTACTTGAAATAGCCCATTTCCCATTTTTATCACTTCCATAGCAAAAGTCTCCATGAAACTAAAACTTTTCTGTCATTCTAAACATTGTGCATTAAAAACCTAATGTTCCTATTTCTATCTCTTTGTCCTTCATTCCAAGCGAGGTTCAACTCTACAAATGTTTCTTTCAGGCAACATACTCATCTTTCTTGCTAAATATATGGATGTGTAAAAACTCCCACTTTTATTTGTCTTGATACGTTAATTCTTTGGTAGCATTGGTTACTTACACTGGTAATTTGAGAAAAACCTGCAGAGTTTCTAGACTGACAATGACACATCTTTCCCCTTCCTCTTTTCATACCTATTAGAAGAGTGGAAATTCCTATTTGCAAGTGTATGTGCAGGAGCCCAGGGGCTGGCAGGAAGGCTGCAGGGTGGCCTCTGTAAGGAGAAGCTGGAGTTACCCCTTGTCAGAGACAGCCAGTTCCAGCTGGCTCCAACCAGTCCATGGAGATCTGGGGCCAGGAAGGACAGGACGCTGCCTGGCTGTGAAGGGAAAAGGGTGAGGAACAGCACCAATGAGAGAGGGTGATCCCCTGCAGCCCCTGGAGAGAGTATGGCTGAGCAGGTAGGCACATCCAAAAGAAAGCTGCAGTCATGGAGAGTCCACAGAATTTAATCACAGCTGCCATGTACTCCATAACCTGGGTACAATGCAAATATTGTACATCATGAAAAACCCTTCAGAACCAATCCCAAATAAACATCTCTTAAGTAGAGAGCTGTACTTCATTGTTTCTGATTTTTTTTTATTCCCCTCTCTCCATTTAACATTTATTCAGGAGGTCCCTATAACTTGGAGAAAAATGACACCTTTTTACATTTGGTACCTTTTCACTTTTAATAAGAAAGAAGGAATGAGATACAAACAATTTCTCCCAAAGTCAGTGTCATACCACAGAGGCCACTGGCAGCAACACGAGGACAAAGGCACCCAGAAAAGAGATTCCTCTGTATAAATGAAAAGCTCTGCTTTGAATGTCAAACTCTCCGTGTTAAGCTGTAAGTCTTATTCAGCCTACTGAACACAACATATTCAATTAATATGTACCAACATTTGACATCTGCAAGTAGATGAGTATCTTCATCTTTAAGCTGTCTAAATTTAGTCTCCATGCATATCAAAAACTTAAAAGTCAAGGTTCCTCTCAGATGTCAGTAAGCCAAAAGCTTCTACGCTCACTGTTAGTTTTAATTTCATGTCTAGGTCAGTACACACTTACCAAAATGTATTCTTTCAGTTTGTCTAAAAACTAAGGAAAAGCTCAAAAACAATCTCTATTCCTTTCACTAAACATAAATACTTTTTATTCCTACAGCACCTAATGCTGTTTATACTTCTCATTCCAATGCAAAAGTAATCAACTATGCATGAAGCAAGCCAAAGTACCAAGAAAAGATTGCAATGAGAAGAGACTACAATATCATATGGGTTTATGCTCAAAGATGTACAGTGTTTATTGAAAGAGGACTGGAAAGCAGTACACTAACCTAAATTATTATCTCTTCTGTTAACAGTACCATTAATTCACATACTGATAATGAGTAAGTATCATACAACTGATCAGGCTGAATAATTTTTACTGTTCTCAGGCAGTTCCTGTGACTATACTTGGTTTCTGTGTTTTCACATGTTATAACAAAGTGAGATGAAACTGGTCGTTAGTTGGTTGGGGGGATATCCTTCTCCAGCTTCAAACCCAAAGTTAAATTAGAGTTGAAATGTAACCTCATTGTTACCTGTATGCACACAGTGATATAGCAAAAGTGATATAGAAGTGATATAGAAAGCAATCTACACTGCAAACCACAAGACACAGGGTGCCAAAGAGCAGTTGACAAGACTGCAGAAATGAGAACTTGTTGGCAGCTAGAAAACAGCCTGTTTGGTCTCCTGTACCACACATTTTGGCGAGCACATTACACTGAATGAAAGATTTTAAAGTGTTTTTGTTTTGTTTTGTTTTTAAGGGAGTCATCAAACAACACATATGAAAACCCAAAGCCATTTCTCTTTAGCCATTAATATTTTTGTATTAATTTTGAAACATTATATATATCACCAGAACTAACTTCATCAAAATTTATGCTTTTGCTGGAATTGAGTATACTCTTGAAACTTGAATAATTTCTTGTGTAATTTTTATAGCAAGGGAGAAAAACATTTCTAACTCACATAAACTGAAAATATGTCATATTTCCATGTGATTTGTTTTCCTTTATTCTGGAAGGCTCCCTAAATTCAGACACTGATGGTGGTTTGTGAATTTATGTAATAATTGTTATAAGTTACTGCAGAATGATTAATTTATCTACTACTTTTTATCTAAGTCAGCATTGATTAGCAATATTTTTTCATTCCTCCTACACGCTCATTCAATTCCTGAACTATGATTACATGTGCTTCATAAAACTACATGTTTCTTGAATTGTTTCTCTCAGAAATGCCTATGTTAATAAATGGCAAAAATGAGGAGTTACTTAATAGAGCTTTGAAAAGACAATGCTTGAAAAAATATAGGAGAGCAGAAGAAAAAAGCAACACAGCTTTATACTATAAAAAATCATTATTATTTTTGACAGATCAATTGTTATGGAACCTGTTAACAGTATTCTTTGACTCTTTACAGGTATAACTTAAGCAGGCATGGTCCCTGTGCAGTCAAGCTCTATTCTGAAGACATAGAATTAACTCAATGTGCTTTGCATTAAAAAAGGAGTTCAGCTAAGATGTTTGCTTCATGACATCAATGGAAGCATATTCTTGACTATTCTCAAAGCTAGAATATATTCCTTCTTAAATCTTGAAGTAAGTCAAATATTTTTCAGGTGATGACAATTGCTCAGTGTTAGATTCTGCACACTGTAGCCGTATTTTCGAAATTTTTATATTCAATTTTCTGAAGGCTGTAATTCTACGAGTGTTTTTAAGGCACAAAAACATTAGCAATTTCATTACACAAAGGGGAAAATGGATTTAGAGACAGAAGAATATGAAAGCCACTTGAGTTACCTCTTTTTGGATTTTCTTGCATAAGCAACAAGGAAACATAGAAAGAGTGGAGCGTAAATTGGAGAAAAACAAAGTAAAACAAACAAACAAAAAAAAAAAACAAAACACAAGCTACTTTCATTCCAAAGTGTTTCTAAATTATTCTCACTTCTTGCAGGCACAGAAAAAGGGGAGGATTCTTTTGAGTTAAAGTTGTTCCCTGGGAGCACATTTCCTTCAATTTATTTTCTTTCGCTTGCTATTGGTAGAAAGCATTAGCTGTCTCGACGTTTCCAAAGAATAGCTAAGAAATATTCTGAAGAATCTCTCCCATCCTGAGCTATAGTAGGCACTAAGAGTTCCTCTGTTTGTTCCTTAAGCCTTATGTAATAAAACTTGACACTAGCAGTCTTAATGTATTATCAGGTCACTTTAATCTCTATCCTAGAAAAAAAAAAGATGTGTAACACAAGAGATATAAAAAGACTCCTTTTTATAAGTATTTCTCTATAAGTCAAAAGAGATTGCTACTCTGCATATTGTATATTAAAAAGTGACTTGCAGCATTTTGTTGAAGATTATAAAAATAAGCAGAACTGTATTCACAGCTAGTACTTACCAATTATGCCAAGAATGTAAAAAAACAAAGCCATAACCCAAAACCAATCAGCCCCTTCTCCTTCAATGACCCACATGCACCCACACATTAAATGAAATGTCAGTCTGTCATTTTTTAGCCTTGACAAGAGGGTTTGGCAGTAGCTAACCACCAGCCATACACACATACAGGGCAATAACAGAAAACAGAAAAGCTCTTTTGCTCCATAGCATACCAACAATTCATCATGCTCTCAAAGGTACAATGAACAAATAGTTTTAATTTCACAGAATTGCTACTGAGGGCATACTGAAAGTGCCACATACTCCCTGAACAGATGCACGTGACTATATTTATAGGTATAGCTAATGTTATAACAGCAGTTCCACTCTAATAAGGCATCTTCTGATGCTTAATCATAATAACAATTAAAAAAATAATATGAACATATTTTCAGATTTTAAGCTTCTGAACAGACAAAAATAAATCCCCTCTCACCTTCTTAGGCATCATACTCAAGAAAAAGGGTTTGGAAAACCATGTTAATTTTCACTTCTCCACCCATCCCTGACCACAGCAGCAGATGGCAACAGATCAGGTCCAGGAAGGAAGAAAACTACACTGGCAGGGAACCCAGAACGGGGTATCTAACCTGCCTTCCTGGCCATAAAACGTTCCGATTCCATCCTGTCACAATTAAGCTGCTTCTGCTTTCCAAGGGAGATGGAGTGTTTCTCTACCACTACAGTTGACAGAGTAATGCAGTTTACCAAAGCAGTGAACAAGAATTTGAGAGAAAAGATAACTTGCTGTACCTCTAAGATTTTCACCTAATAAAACTCAAGAAGTGACAACACATATTTGATAATCCACTGACTGTCACTAAAGACATGGAAGCTCTCATCTTTAACAAACCAGTTAACATTTTAAATAATTGATTTTCATCCACCACTGTATCTTCTTCTATTTAGAGTGCTGTTGCATTTGACTGCAAGTCTTCCATCTATTAGATCTTATGACTTGGATCTGAGGAAGGAAACACTTTAGCTACCAGTAGTTCTCAGATTCCTTTCTGGCAGTGACAACTCTCTCTTTAAAGGACTTTAGCTAACTCTCCTGAGCAAATGAAATTATTTTCCTCATTAATCTTTTCCTCATTTAATAAGCTGTTATTGTCTATGTGGACATTGTGCATCTGATCTTTCTTCTAGGAAGAAGAAAAAGAACATAAATATATAAAAATGTGTTGGGGTGTGTTTGTATATAAACACACACTGGACGTTTCAGAAGCAGCTCCAGCTGCTGTGGAGGGAGTTCCTGCCACTGTGTGCTTAATCACGCAGTTACTAGATAGTGTATAATGTTTTACACTGCACTGTTCTTCTTCGGTACAACACTACAGCTGAGCGGTAATGCTTGTGTATGTGATAGATATCAGACATACTTGTCTCTGAAGAATTCTAACAATTAAGCAGAGTCATCAGTTTGTTTGCTTTCATCTTCACAGTTGCACATCTAAACTTTACTAATTCCTGATAAAAGTCACAATGTACTTCTCTTTGTTACAGTGCAATTCTGTGCTAAATACAAATACATACATAACTTCGAGCACTTTTTTTTTTAAATTAAAAAATCCAACTAAGCAGTAACATCCATTTTGCTGACAGAATCAAAAGATTAGCCATAAAACTTAGATTTCAACAGGAGGATCAATCCTGATACATGTTTTTGACATAAAATATTGCTTGATGCTTCTTCTTGGGAAATAATAAATTCACCGAGGTGTTACATTAATCTGGCCACTCATGACAGCTTTAATATATAACTCCTTAAATGAAACTCATTGCTTCTACAGGCACATAATACCATTCCTCTGTCAGTTTTTAAAGTCAGTCTTAAAGCTCTACAGAAGAAGCAGGTGTCACTGGCAGACTTCTCATTGAATATTTATTGGGCTGCCTGCAGTATTTTGAAACTAACATCCACGGTAAGAGAAGGCAGGGAGAGATTGCAGAATATTGCCCTCCTTAGAGAACTTAGTTTAAGCAATAATGATCTGAACAGCAGGAGGTTTAATCTGGTACTGTCTTTTAGAAGAAGCTTCATAGAGAGGAAAAAATGTCTGGTTACATTGTCTTTTTATTTTAACAGAGACTCAGAAAATTGTTTATAATAAATCAACATATTTAGTGTTAAACTATGAATTAATACACAAAAATACAGGGAGAGTATCTGAAATCCATAATTACCATTCATTCATATATTCTTTGACACATCTTTCTAAGTGCTATATTTTTGTTGGTGATCTTTTTTAAAAGAGGATAGCCTTACTCACAATCCTAACAATGAAATATTTTATGAAATGAGATAATGTTGATTTATGAATCGTTCTTATGATATTGGTATTTTAACCTATTTAGTTTACTTGGACTCCTTGACAACAGTAGCTGTCATCATCCATCACTAAATGTTGATGGTTTGTTTTTATATTAGTTTATATGATGTTCAGCAAGTGCTTGGGCATCCCGAATCTCCAACTCTTCAACAGCAAGAAGCTATTATCAGCATTGTTCTTTTAAGAAAGAACACTCCTCACAGAATAAGTGATTAATTTTCTTCTTCACTAACACCCTGAACAAAAAAAGACAAACCCTCACAGAAATCTGCTTAACCTAACATATGTATTACCCCTATCAGTGTTCATGGATTGCTATTGCTGGCCAGAGGGGACCCAGTGTTCCAGATGCAGTAACACTCCCAGATGACAACCTGCAAACCAAACTTAATTTGCAAGATGAGCAAAGGGCTTTCTTGTAGCAGGAGCCAAACCAACTGGCACACCTTGAAAGTAAGGGAAAGAAAAACTTTACCAGATAAGAAGACAAGACCATGTTGGAACCATCTGCTTCGGAAAGGTACTGACATTTACTGAAATAGAAAGACTGAACGAAGAAACCTACTATACTAGTAATTGGCATGTATATTTGTAATATACTAATAGTTGGGATGTATAATATGGGTGTTTTTATTGTGGTTGGCTGGTTTTGCTGAACATGTTCACCAAGAACAAACCAGGGAAAGTATTTCTATCTTAAGGACTGTTTCACTGCTGAAACAGCCTTCTGCAAAGGGTCCAGAGGTTGCAGTTTTCCATCGAATATAACTGTCATACCTCCTGATATAAAAGAGCAAAAATGAAAATATAAAGACTTTAATTTCATCATTAAATAATAGTATTGATGACAGATTACAGAAATAAAAAAAAAATTCAAAAATTTGATGCAAGGATTATTGCATTATTTAGTGCATTCATTTAATTCCATAAACATTATTTTAATACAGGAATACATTTAGATAGCATCAAATCACTAAGAAAATAGTTCAGTGCTTCAGAAATGGTTGCAGACCAGAGGAAGCTGAAGGACAGGAGAGAAGATAAGGATGAGCATGCAAAGCAGTTTATTGTACTGAAGGTACCCTAGCAAAAGAAAACTGCAACAGGAGTACAAAAGAGGAAGTAAAAGGCACACCAAAGGATGAGGAACAAGGCACATTTTCACAGCTGTGGCCCAATCCCTCATGGTAACTAAAACCAAATTCCCAGCAGTCGTCTGTTGTTTGAGGAACATGAGGGCTGTCAGGCTGATCACTGGTAATGAAGTAGTTCCTGACAGAAGTACCTAGCCATCATTCATAGCACATACATAGAGAGTCAACCCATCAAAAAAGTCTGACTATTAATCAATTACTGTGAATAACCAGATATCTATGAATGTTGAAAAAAATCACACATTCAGGCTGACATATTTGGAGGAAACACGTTGACATCTATTTTTTTTTTTTTTTTTCCCCCCAGCGGATTTATACACACCTGTCCTGAATATAGTATCAGTTTTCATTTTCTTCCAACATCATCATACTTAGGGTAAGTATATATTTCTCTAACAAAAAAATAACCAGTCCTTCATTAAATAAAAGTAAATTAGGCAGTGGTCTTAAATGTGTGGATACAGAGAATGAAAAGAAAACAGCCTTTCAAGGTGAATACCGGGTATCATACATTCCATATGCTTCTACCTCAAGGTCTCCAGAGGAGAGTTGTTAGTCCATTTGCTTCTCCTACCAAAGATCTTGGCTTCTTGCCAGATATTCTGCAGAAAGGAAACCTTTTCTGTGAAGTTGTGCAGAAGAGTTACGTACACACAGTCTGCAAGAGACATAAAAACAGTATGTTCCTATCACCTCTGCTAGATTTATCATTAGTTCAAAATTTGATTCTATTGCAAGGCATCTTTCAAAGTATGAGATGAGCACCACAATGAGCTGCCTCTACCTTACTGTGTTTCCCAGAGGGAGTGGGTAGTGCAAGTTGCTTTCTCTGTGATGAGGAGCAGGTAATCAGACCCAGCCCTCACCCATTAGATCAGCAAGGCCTCTCCGCAGAGCCGAAGACCAAATCAGGGGAAAGCTTAAAGGCTTAGAGAGAAAAGGATAAGCCGTACTTTAGGTATAAGGAAGGAAATTTCTGTTACAAAAATAAAACCAAAGAAAAATCTGATATCTCTTTTTCTTCTGCAGTTCCTCAAGGGAATGTGGTAATCCATGTTGGCTTTTATGAGGAGCAATGCACAATGCAACAGATAAAGTGTAGCTGGAGAGTAAAGTAAAACAGAGGCAAGTGATATTTGAAATCCAAATTTCACAAGGTTCTCAGTAGCCCAATAAAACACATCTACTCTGACCAAACCATGAAATTCTTGTATTTTGGAATAGAACTTTCATTTTCAATTAAAAAATTTTACTGCTTTTGTGAAGCATTTTAAAAGAAGAATTTAAATTGGGTTTTTTTTGGCATGTTCCTAAAAAGTACATGTAAAGTCAGAAAGACAATTTTCAGAACATAAATCTTTTTATACTTTCTTCTTCATTGCCTTACTATACAGGCTGACCTGGAGATAGAGTCAAAACTTGCTGCCTCTCTCACTCAGCTGAGCGTAAGAGACTCCTGAGGGAGCAGCTAGTATAGGGTTCTCCTACACAAATCCTCTCCTCTTGCTTATCACTGGGATTCTGTGGAGATCTGACTAAGAAGTTGTCTTCTGCTTCCAGGAAGCTCAGCTCCTGGCCTATATCCATTGGGAAGTTTCTTCTTCCGAGTAGTGATACTGGTGCTCAGAGAAAGCAAGCACGTCTTATCGGGTAATACTCCAGTTACGAGACTCTCAACTCATTTGAGCTTGACTGTAAACCGGAGACGTTCATTTATACCACCTTCTGGGATTCTGAAGCTAAGTTCCCTGACATACTGTACCACAAAATCCCTAGCTTTTCAGTTTGAAAACCTACTCCTCTGTGAAAAAGGAAGTGGCCGATAGAGGGCAATAGGTACTTCATTTTTTCCTGCGTCAGAGCCGAGCACAAAGCCTGAGGAAACAGGGTTTACAGAGGATTCGGAAGCAGCAGGTTCCAACATGATGGACATTGGTGAATGCTTGAGTGGCTCTGGGAACTGAATTCAAAGTACTGCCACATGAAGGGAACTGTCCTTTAATTTAATGTCTATTGAATGATTGCACTAACCTGCAGAACTTCCCTTTACATTCTGTCGGTGCCTTGTGTTTTCTTCTCAGATCCTAGATCCTTCTTTGCTTCAGTATAACAAAGATTAAAGACACATTAATAAAGATTGCTAAAAATACCACAGAGAGAATTTTTTTAAGCATCAATTGAATCTACCTTTTTAGCTGGTAATTTGTTTTAGCAGCTACATGACCATTATATACTGAAGTCAGTTTCCAGATTTGTGCAAAATGAGGATTGAAGACAGGATGAATAAGAATTCAGGATTACCATGTCCGGAGATGAACGTATGTCATGTGTGGTTCACTTTCAAGAGAGACTGCTATATAATATACTATGATCAATACCCCCAGGTGTGTAGCAGGTAATTTGAAGTTCTGTAACACATCTTCAGTGACTCCATATGAACTGAAATTTACCAGTAAAGGTTAGTTTCAGAATTTTTTTTTTGCTGGCATTTTTAGACAATATCAGACATGATACCATTGCTGGTATCATATATAACAAAAAGTATGTTCATATTTGTGTTGGCGTATTTTTAAACTAAATTGATAAATACTAGAATGAATTAAAAATACCATATTTTCATCTCAGAACAATTTTCAGTCTAAATGTATTTAATTATCATAATTATCTTTCAATCAGGTGTTTCTGTTTTATTTACAGTGTATGGTAGAAAAATACCTATTGAAGCCATACCAAAACAAGGAAATACAGATTATGAAGATTAGCGTGATGCAGCATCAATATTTTTATTGTCCAGGAAAGTTTAAATATGTCAAGATTAAAAAAAAAAAAAACAAAAACAAAACAAAACACAAACACAAACAAGACTTATTTAAATGTACACAAACACTTTGTTAACTTCAATAGGATCAAGTATTTACATCTAAATTTTTATTTATTTTTTATATTTATTTTTATTTACTCTAAACATTTAGCCAAGAAATGTAAGTCTCCTAGAGTCTTCACAACTAGTGATATCAGCAGCAAATCATCTCCTCTTATATTCTACACTCCTCAAATAATCCTCTCATCAGCTTTATAGAAAGAAAAAAAAAATAAATTTAAAAAATTCACATACCTGGGAGCCAACACAAAGGTAATTCAAAAAGCCCAAATATTGCCTTCAAGTCATCTCTATTGGACCCTAAAATTACAGGAGTTCATCAACTTCAGCTTTCAGATCCCAGAATCATAAAAAGTTTGTGCTGTGTTTG
This sequence comes from Merops nubicus, assembly GCF_000691845.1. Classification (NCBI taxonomy): domain Eukaryota; kingdom Metazoa; phylum Chordata; class Aves; order Coraciiformes; family Meropidae; genus Merops; species Merops nubicus. Next base: position 3,874 of record NW_008632950.1, on the reverse strand, counting down.
GGAATACACACTGTGGTACATCATGAACTGTCAATATCATACCACAGTGATGGGACCACGTCCTTCTATAGACATGCCAGCCTACACAGAAGGCAACAATCACTGAACACACCTATGAGGACAGGATTTTTTTACTACAAAGTTACAGTACAATATTCAACTAAATGCGGTACATTGTCAAAATACATTACAATTGAGATTTTCCTCAATTTTTACGGGAACTCGGTTTAGTGAATTAATGGCTAAACTGCCATTTTTGCATAATTTTAGTCTATTTATTCACAATATTTAGCCTCATCTTTCCCTTCCTTTCCCATCATTTCATAATCAAACCTTTGGTTGAGACACTGTTGTTGAGAAACTCATTTCTGAAAAATCAGGAGTAGGGCCTTACTTAATGGGCATCCAACTGTTTTGTTACATGTTGTCAAGTCAGTATCTTTTTGTACATCACCTTCTAACACAGCAATTTTGTTTTCATGTGAGCTCGAACCTTTATTGATTCCATGCATTCAATCCCTATACTTCATAGCCAGACAATGTTACACTCTGAATTTGATTGATATGACTTTATTTCAAGATGCATTTGCCACAGCTACCATAGAGCATCCCAGAGAGAGTTTATCTCAATTAATCTAAGCACACCTACATAATTTGCTCACTCCTGAATTTCAGGACTCAAATTCAGTCATTTAAGCTTGTCTGCAAATTTGACCCTTTTCCAATCACACATGTGCTTAGCACCGAGCTGTAAATGGTCACTGAGCTGTAAATTGTACCTCTACAACATCACAGCTCACTCTACCCAATTTCCTCCTTTCTACATCTGGCTATCCCAAACAACACTATAAGCACCAAGCTCAGATTTTATACTAATAACTGTTTTATACTAATAATCTGTTTGGATTAGAGCATGTCAGAGTTGACAATATTTTATGCTTTGTAAATGTTTAGAATATTTTGAAGAAACAAAAAGGTATTGTCTTGGCTTCAGCTAGGGTAGAGTTAATTTTCACCAGAAGATGGAAGGAGGCCACAGCCAAGATAGACAACTGAACCAGCCAATGGGATGTTTGGCATTGTACTGATGTCATGCCAGTTATATAAGGGCAGAGGGTGGGCCCAGCAGGGCACAATGGTTTCTGACATTGCACTTAGATGGCCAGTACGGTTTATGACACTCGCTTTATATACTGTTTCATGACTATTATTGTTATTACTGTTGTTCTCCTCTTGCACTGTTCTGTTAAATTCTCCTCACCTCAACTCATGGGGTTTTGCCTTTTTCTCCCTATTCTCCTTCGCATCCCAACAGGGTAGGGTGGGGTGTCTGTGTGGTGGAGTGCAAGCAGACACATTGGGCTCTGCTCCTGACTGAGTCTAAAACATGACAGGTATTATTACAGGTATTGCAAGTACCAATTCACAGAGAACTATTCCAAGGGAATTTGCAATCAACTATTCTTTCTCTACATCCCTGAAAATTAGTTTGGCACCTGTACTTCAAACAGACTTGCTTCCAATTAACTATGCTGAATTGTTACTTATTGACCTCAAATTATATTAGCATAAGTAAATAATTCCCTTCTTCTCAGTAGACACCCTATAGATTTTGGTGGGTTTTTGTTTGGTTTTTTTTTTTTTTTTGTGTGTGTGTTTTTTTTTTTTTTTTCTGATTAATTCATTTTATTAGTGTTTATGCAAGGAAAAAAAAAATACTTAGAATAAATCTTCCCTCAATATTTGTATATTTCTGATTTTACTTCCCTCCACACACACACCCTTATACTGCAGTATATTTGTTTGGATTTTGTCTTTGTCAACACAATCCCCGCAGTATGCTATGTGAAAATTCCACAAGGAAGACTGGAAACAGTTCTCCATAGGACTGGAATTTTGGAAACAGTAAAGCTATTCTGTACATTTTCTAAAAGAAGACCTCTTCCTTTGAAAAATCTAATGGATAACTGAGTTTGATCTACATGGGATAAGTCCTTTCAAGACATCTACATGGGGGTCAACAGTCCATCCTCCTAAAAATACCATCTCTTACTTTAACAATTTGTCCCCTTGTTTACACTTGAAAAGAAAGGTGGATAACTAGCCAAGGAAAAGGGGAAACACTGTAGTACATGTTGCTGGTCCATAAGCACACATTAACTCTTGCTTACATGATATCATTCACCATGAAGAAATGCTGGGCAGATTTCAGTTCACTGAGCTTCAGATTTTTACCAGTACAGACATCTCCGTTTAAGCTAGTCATCTAAGTTCACTTTAGAAAAAGGAAAAGTGTAACCTCCAGGCACAATTTATCTAACTTTAAGTAAATGGCTGAAACAAGTCAGATGAATCATGCTCTATTCTTCTTCACTGACTATAAAAATGGCCTATGATAACTTGCATGATATAGTTTTTTTCACTGTGGATATACATCATCAGGGGAAAAAAAAAAAAAAGAACATCAAAGATCTGACCACTCTTAATACAAAGCCATGGAAATGTGTGGTATAACAAACCACTCTTATACAATAAAAAGGGAAGCAATAATTTTGCATCAAAGCCACCTGAAAATACAAAAATATTACTATGTTCAAATGGTTTGAACCCTGCCATGTAATAATTTGCAAAGAATAACATTCATGTTGGGTTTTAGATGTAATTACTACAAAATACAGAAAGTGAGAACAACTACAAGTTTCCTTCCAGCTAAAAATCCAACTCATAAACACCAGAACAAAGTGTGCTACAGAACAAGAAATAGCCTTTATTTCAGTAGAGTGTTTGTTTACACAGTTATTTGTAACTATCTATTAACTAAAAAATCTCAGTCTGTTAGTTCCTTAAAACCTGCAGAATTTAGGTCCACTTCTACCTGAAACATAATAATGGAAAAAACCCAACCCCGATAAAAGATTGAGAAACAATAAGAATCTGCTAAACTCTGGTATTTACGCACAACCTTAAAATATTTATCAGCTGAAGCTGATTTCAACTCTCTAACAAGTTACATATACATATGCCTTAGAACAAAAATTTACTGAAATATACTAAATATTCTAAACTTAATAGTGTGAACAACAAACTGAACCTTATGTAAAGTGACTAATATGCTAAAGAGAGATAAAATATATTAAAAATGTGCAAATGTGAAAAAGTTAAGACAAAAAGGGCTTTCCACTCCCTCCCTCTTTTCTTTATACCTTATTTTTAATCAAGAAAGATAGTCTAGTACCTCTTGTCAGATCCTTTCAAAGAAGATATGGAGATCTGACCCGAGTCAGTGGGAAGTCAATACAGCAATGTATGTGAAAATTTCTTTCTGCTTATAGTATGCTGTCATGCTCCAGGTGGAATATCTCTACCATACAATGAATGATTGCTTATAGAAAATAGAAATTTTGTAGCAAAGTAATCAAGATAGAGTAAAACAAAGACTGCTAATTAATTTATTCCCATACTATTGTTAGAATTATTTTTCATGGTGAACACTATGGTCCTACCCACATATGTAAGTAAAGACTACTTGTGGAGCTAATATCCATAGATACTCACCCTTGTTAGCAGTGCAAGACTATCAGAACACATATATTAAAGAATTTGCAGCCCCTTAGGACAAAGAATTAATTAGCCAAACGTTTTGCCTTTTTTTGCCTTATATAATTTCCTAAGTAAATAGCTTGTAACAAATCAACTTTCCTCTTTTTTTACATATTTGCTCTAATTGAAGACATTTACAGATCTGGTGAAAGTATTTGCTCATAAATCTAGCTACACATATGTAAGGTAAGACTTTCATTCTTCATAAATATGTTGCTTTACTCAAGACATTATCTGACTTACTAATGTTTCTGTCACGAACCAAGGGATGAAA
>NW_008632949.1:0-461 GCF_000691845.1 Merops nubicus | reverse complement strand
ATCTACCATCAATACCCATTTTAAGGCTTCCTGCATGACACTGCAGAGTGTTCTTCACCAGGCAGGAGGCAGAATAGCTGGGAAGTGGCACTGTTTTGCCTTTTTTAATCCTTTTCTTGGCTTTTATGTTGTTTCAACATGTATATTTTTACATTCCTTGTTTCAATAATCTATACCCTTACTGATGAAATACATTTACCACAGTTATCTGCTCATCCCTCTGTGCACAAGTCAGACCTGTATTCATCTTCTCCTCTAGCAACCCACTGGTGAAGAACTGGACTTTTTAAGAGTGATAGTCAGCTAGGACAAAATATTTATGGAGTTATTTATAAAATGGAAAGTGAAATTAGGAGTCAGATCTCAATGGGAAAGCACCAGTTGCAAAGCATTAAGAGGTGGTGTGATTGGTAAAAAAACAAATATGACAATAATGAACTTCTGGAAAACTCTTTGTTTGG
>NW_008632948.1:3917-13231 GCF_000691845.1 Merops nubicus | reverse complement strand
GTAGTCTTCAAAAGCCAAGAATGAGGGGACTCGCTTCACACATCATTCAACACTGTCGGGCACTACAACCTGTAATACATTTAAATTGGAAAGGATTACAATTAAATCGTAATCCTTTAAATTGGAAAGACATTAATATGATGGATGGACCACATGGCGAATAGGGAATTGGCTGCATGGTGGCACTCAAAGAATTGTGATCAACAGCTCTATGTCTCAGTGGAGAACGGGGACAAGTGGTATTCCTCATGGATCAGTACTGAAACAGGCGCTGTTTAACATCTTTGTTGATGACATGGACAGTGGGATCAAGCACACCCTCAACAAAATTTCAGATGATACCAAGCTGTGTTGTGCAGTTGACATGCTGGAGGGAAGGGATGCTGTCCAGAGGGATCTTGACAATCTTGAGAAGCAGGCCCATGCCCAGCATCCTGAAGCTCAACAATGCCAAGTGCAAGGTCCGGCTCCTGGGTCGGGGCAATCCCAAGCACAAATACAGGCTGGGTGGAGTATGGATTGAGAGCAGTCCTGAGGAGAAAGACTTGTGAGTCCTCAATGTGAGCCAACAATGTGCAAGGGCAGCCCAGAAAGCCAGCTGTATCCTGGGATACAACAAAACAAGTGTGACCAGCAGATCAAAGAAGGTGATTCTCCCCCTCTACTCTGTGCTAGTGAGACCCCACCTGGAGTACTGTGGCCATCTCTGGAGCTCCCAGTTCAAGAAGGATATTGGGTTCAAAGGAGGGTTATGAAGATGATCAGAGGTCTGGAACACCTCTCCTGTGAAGACAGGCTGAGAGAGCTGAGGTTGTTCAGCCTGAGGAAGAGAGGGCTACAGAGAGACCTTATTGTGGCCTTCCAGTATCTGAAGGAGGCCTACAAGAAAGCTGAGAAGGGACTTTTTACAAGGGCGTGTAGTGATAGGACAAGAGGATAGATTTAGGTTAGATATAAGGAAGAAGTTCTTCACTTTGAGGGTGGTGAGACACTGGAAGATGTTGCACAGTGAAGCTGTGCATCCTCCATCCCTGGAGGTGTTCAAGACCAGGCTGGATGAGGCCTTTCAAAACCTGATCTAGTGGGAGGTGATGGGGGGTTGGAACTAGATGGTCTTTAAGGTCTCTTTCAACCCAGTTCAGTCTATGATTCTATGATCTATGACAGCAAAATCATTTGCTTTGGCTGAAAATTAAACACTTGCAGAAGTTTTTGGTTTGGTTTGGTTTGGTTTGGTTTGGTTTGGTTTGATTTTTCCTGAGCTACTTTGCCTACTTTATGCCTTACTGTGATCAGACATGCCCAAAAGGATTTAAAAGAAACTGGTTGTAATCTCCTACACTCTCCAGACTCGTAGCTGGCCTCCTGGCACCCTAAAAGGGTGATGCAAAGTGCAGCACTGTGCAGAACATCCAGAAATATCTACTATGGTGGGAGGGCTCAAACTCTGTGCCTATTTCCTTCCCATTTGTATTAAGCACATGAGTTCTCTGTAGTGTGCAGCACTTTCCACATTTTTGCCTGGTGTGAAAAAAACTTGCCAACATCACAAAATATTAATCTTTCTTCAGGAGCTGTGGATTTTGTGGATTTTTTTTTCTTTCTGGTGGTAGAATCAGTCATTGCTATTATCTAATATGTCAGAAAGAAAAAAAAAAAATTGTCAGCCTTACAGAATCACAGGATCATTAAGGCTGGAAAAGACCTCTAAGATCATCAAGTCCATCAGTCCAACACTACCATGAGCATTAAAACATGTCCTGAAACCCACCTCTACACATTTTTGAACCCCTCCAGAGTCCAGGACAGTGACTCCACCACCTCCCTGGGCAGCCTTTTCCAATGCCTCATCACTCTTTTAGTAAATCAATTCTTCTGAACATCTAAACCTCCCCTGGTTCATCTTGAGGCCATTTCCCCTGAACCTATCACTGGTTACTTGCGAGAAGAGACTAATACCCACCTCACTCCAACTTCCTTTCAGGTAGCTGTAGAGAGCAATAAGGTCTCTCCTCAGCCTCCTCTTCTCCAGGATAGACAATAGCAGTTCCTCAGCTGCTCCTCAAAAGACAAGTTCCGCAGACCCTTCACCAACTTTGTTGTCCTTCTGTGGACCCGCTCCAGCACCTCAGTGTCCTTGTACTGTGGCACCCAAAACTGAACACAAGCTGTGGCCTCACCAGTGTCAAGTACAGGGGCACAATTTCTTCCCTGTTCTTTTTGGACACATTGGTTCCGATAAAGGCCAGGATGCCATTGGCCTTATTGGCCACCTGGGCACACTGCTGGCTCATGTTCAGCCATCTGTTCACCAGCACCCTCAGACTCTTTTCTGCCTGTAAGCTTTCCAGCCACTCCTTCCGAACCCTGTAGCATTGCCTGGGGTTGTTGTGACCCAAGTGCAGGACCTGGCACCTGGCCTTGCTAAACCTCATCCAAATGATTTAGGCCCATTGATCCCACCTGTCCAGACCCCTTTGCAGAGCCTTCCTACCATTGAGCTGATCAACACTCACACTCAACTTGGTGTCATCTGAAAACTTTTTGAAGGGTCACTTGCTGCCCTCATCCAGATCATTGATGAAGATATTAGACAAGACAGGTCCCAAAACTCAGCCCTGGGAACACTGCTTGTGACTGGCCACCAATTGGATTTCAATTCATTCACCACACCTTTCTGGGCTTATCCATCCAGCCAGTTTTTAACCCAGCAAAGAGTCCACCTGTCTAGGCCATGAGCTGCCAGCTTCTCCAGCAGAATGATGTGAGAGACAGTGTCAAATGGCTTCCTGAAGTCCAGGTAGGCAACATCCACTGCCTTTCCCTCATCCACTAGACAGGTCACCTGATCATAGAAGGAGATCATGTTGATCAAGCAGGATCTGTCTCTTATGAACCCATGCTGGCTGTCCTGCATGTGTCAAGTGAACATAATCAGATGAACAGTTCCCTAATGTTCCCTGGTACCAAGGTCAGTCTGACAGGCCTGGAGTTCCCTTGATCCTCCTTCCTGCCCTTCTTGTAGTTGGGCATCACATTGGCAAGTCTCCAGTCATCTGGGACCTCCCCTGTTAACCAGAACTGCTGATAAATGGTGGAGGGAGGCTTGGCAAGTTCTTCTGCCAGGTCCCCCAGCACTCTTGTGTGGGTCCCCTCCAGCACGAGACTTGTGAATGTCCACGTGGCAGAGCAGTTTGTTAACTGCTTCCTCCTGGATTACAGGGGATTTTTTTCTGCGTTCACTCCCTGTATTCCAGCTCAGGGTGCTGCATATCCTGAGGATAACTGATCTGAGTATTGAAGACTGATGCAAAGAAACCATTAAGTACTTCATCCTTTTCCTCATCCTTGGTCACAGTGTTCCCCCCCACACATCAAATAAAGCCTGAAGATTCTCTTTGACTCTCTTTTTATTGTTAACTTATTTGTAAAAACTTTTTTTTTTGTTATCTTTTGCAACAGTGGCCAGATTGAGCTCTAGCTGAACTTCCGTGTTTCTGATGGTCTCTGCATGACCTAACTAGATCCCTGTACTCTTCTTGACTTGCTTGCCCCTTCTTCCAAAGGTGGTAAACTCTCCTTTTTTTCCTTATTCCCAGCAAAAGCTCCTTGTACAGCCAGGCTGGTTGTCTTCCCCAGTGTTTCATCCTGTGACACATGGGGATGGCCTCCTCCTTCACTTCTGAGACCTCCTTCCTTAAGAATGTGCAATCTTCCTGGGCCCGTTTGCCCTTCAGGACTGTCTCCCAAGGGAATCTCTCAATCAGTGTCCTGAACAGGCCAAAGTCTGCCCTCTGGAAGTCCATGATAGCAGTTTTGCTGACCGCTCTCCTTACTTCACCAAGAACTGAGAACTTGTTCTTATTTAGTATAGTCATATATAAACATAATCTTAGCTTGATAACAATTATTATTACAGAATAACAATATAAAACTAATATACTGCTGAACATATGAAGAAACTCAATGACCTGTTTCCCGTTCCACCTAAGACCCCTGTTTTCTGTGGTCCACAGGGAAGACAAGAGATACTTTTGCATATTCCTTTTGTATGTACTGATGTCTGGTCCCACAGCACCAAAAATACAAATTGCTTTTTAAGCAAGCTATCCATGGCAGTGCATTCTTACATATCCTTTCTACCTCTTGATCCATGATTACATTACCCTGCCATTTTGTATTCATATCTTTATCATTAGTATCTTTTTATTTTTTCCCAAGATGCAGCTGAAAAAATGCACACCTTCTGCTTACATGTAGAAATGGGCAACCCAATTAAGGAATCTGCTAAACAGAATTTCTTTATATTGTATTTGACAAGACATCAATCAGCAACTCATCTTTGATCAGGTTCTACTAGTGTCAGTGGCTGACAGAGACTAGTCTCTAGAAATAGGAAGTGAATGACCTTAATCTAGCTAGCATCAAGCATGGCTGGCTTGGTAAGTACTTTCTGCCTCTGCCTGGTTTTCTCCCCTGCAGTTCAGGTCTGATCATAATCTGTGTTTTCTTTTAGAAAACAAAATCTATCTCTTCTAATAAAAAAATGAAGTTTTTTTATGGAAGACCAGATCATTCCCAGTATGTGAGAGAACCATGAACCTGAGAAGATCCTGGAAAAGCAGAGTTGCTGAGTAACAATTCTGTGTATTTCCTGGTTTGCTAAACCCCAGTGCTCCAGATGTCCCCTCTTTCTCATCATCACTACTCCACAGGAACCATCAGGTCTGAAAATCTAGAGAATAATTTAATTCCAAGCCTTACTTAGTCCTGTTCAGTGTCTTTGGTTGACAGCAGGTAGAGACTACGGTGTAGGAGGAAGATTACAGAATTTTCTTGGCAATGTAAGGAAGGCTTTTAGCATACCTAACCCCAGCAATACATAATTTATGCCACACTTCCTCCATAGCTAAAATATACTTCATTAATCAACATGTTGGTAACATATTACTTCTTAAAAGAGTTGTTCTGGATTGCCTTTATAGTATTTAGAGTGTGCGTATCCTTACATACACATGCACAGAGCATAAACATATATGTGCTATACAAAGGTTCCCTGTGTTAAATTACAGAACTAAGTATTTAATAAAGCCAACCTCTCAGGTACCTTCCTCTGAATGCTTCTGAATACCTACTGGCTTCTCTATGATTTACTTCTAACTTTCCAAATTCTTAATACCTTCATAAAAAATTATCATTAAAATCAACAAATTACATTAAAATCTAACTATAAAATCCAGATGAACTGTGTGTTTTGCAAGACTACCAGACAGTCCAGAACATTTTGAGAGTTCATTTTTCAATTTCAATTCAAAAGGACATCATTTTCAATTCCTGCTAGTTATCGAACTTCTTAATAAAACCCTTAGTTTTCAACTGTAAGTGGGTTTATTTGTTTTAACCAATAGAACATCAATGTAAGTTTTGGTTTCTTTGTTGTTTATTTATTTATTTATTTTAAATGTTTTGTTTTGTTTTGTTTTACTGAAGGCAACAGTTTCTGGTGTGTCAACCAATGGTAACATCTGTTTTCTTGACAAGTCCTATAGACAACTGGCAGCTTAGGACTAACATTTCTGTCAAATGGTAAGGCAGCTGCTGATGGGCTGTGCCTGTATCATTTCCCCATATGCCTATTTATTTATTTATTTATTATTAACTCCATGTAATCTGTATATCTGTTTGTAAACATATTACCATGTAGTTTTATGAATTAAGGATAATAGAGGGATTTTTCTGTAACTGATTTGTCTATACATTTTTTGATTGACTGTCATAATAAAAGTTATCCTTGTGCTATATTTTGTTTCAGTTGATTGGTTCTGCTTTATGATGTATCAATGTTATTTGCTCTGTTTTCATTATTTGAGGTTATGTATTTTTTCATAAGTGATTAAAGGTAATACAAAAGTGAATGTATTTTAAGTTTAAGGAAGCTGTAATGCACTGGACATCCCAGCTCCTTTGAAAGTGGAAAGAAAGAAAACAACAAGTTTGGAGTTCTGCATGGGCCTTTGAGCTTGTTTCTGCTCGAGATAGAGTATCGTTATTCATCCATATATTTTATGCTGAATTGTATGCCAATAACTGGGATATTTGGCTGTCTGATGCAAAGCTTAACGCTGTTTTCTAAGCATAGTTTTCTGGTTTCCTCAAAGCAGTGACTTTCTACAGTGAGGGATCTTTAGTCCACCTCACTCTTGAAACACTGTTTTCTTCTTTATTGTAGAATGACCCTATTAACTTAGGATATAGTTTTCAACCCCACACATTTAGACTATTAAATCAGGCAGTGAAAAGTAACCACACATTCTTTCTTATGCACCACATGGAAATCACCACAGGAACAGCCACCGAATCAAAGGCAAGCAAATGAGGTTGGACACTTGCCATTTCATAAATCTGTCCCTCAGGTCAGTCAGCAGCTTTGTCAGTTGGTATTATGTAGCCAGACACCATGAGGTGTAAACTAACTGAGATACCAGAGTAGCGACCTTTAGGCAGTGTGTTTGATTTAGCTGGTCTTAACTCTCATCGAAAAATAAATGGTAAAAAAAGCACAACATAGAACAGGAATCTCAAAATGAGGTGGCAGAAAAATTATTCTATGCTTTCTTTCTCCAAAAAGTATAATTTTTAATCAATCCTGTCCTATTTCTACTCTACCATATAAATAACATACAAAATCAGCACAACAAACATCCTTTTTTCTATCATCTCCCAAAAACTGTTGCTCAACACTAATATGCCAGTTCTCTTGTGCCAGTTCATGGTGGTTGCCAGGCTGATGGAGCACTGAAATTTAAGAGGCAAAAATGTACTATATTATCTCCATTTCTTAAACACCATGAAAACCTCAGGGAGGGGAATTTGCTACCCAAAAGAACTGCCTAGGCTGTTGACACATCATATTGGTATAGTTAATTAGTCTAATAATGCTATACTTTGCTAAAGAAAAAGAAAAATAGCTTTCTGATTGGCATTAACTGAACTGGTTGCCTGGGAGAAGTACTATGGCTTGCTCTGCTATTTAGAAGTAGAATCAAACAGCTCCGAGCTGGATACTGAAATTCCCAAACTGTGAATCGCACTTGCAAAGGCAGACTTCCAAATACATCTTCTTTATTAACATATAGTCAGAAACATTTAGTCTCAAGAGTTACTTTGACATTCTCCTACTTCTTTGAAATGCAATGTAAGTAGCTACAAATTTTCATCTATCATCTATCTATCTATCTATCTATCTATCTATCTATCTATCTATCTATCTATCTATCTATCTATTTCTTGGTGATATAATTAAGGACACTTGGCCAGGAAAGCATTCAGCTATGCATTGATCCACATAAACTTTTTGGCTCTATTTACAAGTAGAATATAGCTCCTCAGTGATAGAACTCTGATACTATTAATGTTCATAAAGATAGCAATTTTTGTATTTAGATCACAAAATAGGTTTTAATTGACAGCTTTTAAAAAGTTCTCAGAGCTAGTCTTCCTAAATAAAGGCATTACAAACATTAGAGGCGTTTTAATCTATGGCTCTGACTTTTCTATACTTTTTAACTCTGTCCAGTAACTGTTGTACTAAAGCTTTAAGGAAAACAAACAATCACCCTCAAAAGTCCAGACTGTTTTGAACTCTTAACTTTTTTTTTTTTTTTTTTTTTTTTTTTTAACAAAGTGTAAATTAACCATTGATTTGGGGTAGTTTTTGCCTTTTTTTTTTTCACTTATAGTTATCTTAGTAAATCTGATGCTAAAGTTTTATTATACTACATTCAAGAAAAAACATTCCTCCCAAATTGCATACAACAAATTCCTAACAAATCAATTCACTGTTTTGTTTAAAAACCTGTTAGAAATGTAAAAGTATTTTACAAAGCAGCAGTAGTAGATTTTGCTTTGGGTTCAGAACATGTTAACTTGTGCCAGTGAGGCTCAGTTATTTCTTCAAACTGAAGTATTACCTTGCCCAGAAATTGAATTCAAAAATTCACATTATTGGGTGTTGTAGCTATTGTTCAACAGGGATTACTGAGAATAAGAGCTGAGTGTAGTCAAAGGCAAACATAAAAAAATTAAGGAGCTGAATTTGAATCCGACAACAACACAAAAAGAATGATGATCAGTTTCACACTACAACACTACCTGAACCTTGTGGTCCTAAAAGTCAGATTTAAAAAATAATGTTAAAAAGAATATTTTTCCAGTAATATTTCTCCAGACTTCTTTGAATAGCACTTAAATTTCTGTTTGGACATTACTTGTTCTGACAGCAATCCAGAAATGTAAAATAAAATATAAGAAGAGGAATTGCAAAGCATATATTTTAATTTAAAAGGAAAAAGTCAACTGCTTTTAATTCACATTTTTGATAAAAATCAACTGATATAATTTTAACAAAGCCCTGTCATTACATCCTTCTCGTATTATCTACTCATGAAATAAAAAATGACAACTATTCAGAATAATTATTCAGAAAACATAGAAAGCATTGTTTAACTGCTAAGCCTATACATATGTAGATGTATTTTTGAGATATAGAAACATAGAACCACGATGTTTGAAAAGGACCAACAATATCCATCTAGGATCATCGCGTCCAGCTTCCATCCCAACATTTCCCTAACCACTAGACCATAGCCTCAAGTGCTACATCTACTCATTTTACCCCCCGAGGAAGGATGTTCCCACCACCCCTCTGGGCAGCCTGTTCCAGTGCCTAACCACTCTCTCAGTGAAGAAATTCTTCTTAATACCCAATGGAAACCTCCTTTGGTGCAAACTGAGGCCATTTCCTCTTGTTCTATCATTATTAATTTGGGAAAACAGTCAAACACCAGCCTCACCACAGCCTCCTTTTAGGTAGTTGTAGAGAGTAATAAGGTCTCTCAGCCTCCTCTTCTCCCGACTAAACAACCCCAGTTCCCTCAGCTGCTCCTCACAAGGCATGTTTTCCAGACCTCTCACCAACCTCGTGCCCTTCTCTGGACCCGCACCAGCACCTCAGTGTTCTTCTTATCCTGTGGTGAACAAAACTGGACACAGTACTCAAAGTGTGGTCTCATGAGTAACGGGTCCAGGGTCATGATCACCTCCCTACTCCTGCTGTTCACACCATTTCTGATACAGGCCAGGAGGCCATTGGCCTTCTTGGCCACCTGGGCACACTGCTGGCTCATCTTCAGCTGTCTGTCCACCAACACACCCAGGTCCTTTCCCACCAGGCAGCTTTCCAGCCACTCCTCCCCAAGCCTGGAGTATTGCCTGGAGTTGTTGTGACCTCAGGTGCGGACACACTTGCACCCAGT
>NW_008632948.1:0-3642 GCF_000691845.1 Merops nubicus | reverse complement strand
CCAGCCATCTTTTAACCCAGAAAAGAGCCCGCCTCTCTTTCCCATGAGCCGCCAGCTTCTCCAACAGAATGCTGTGGGAAACGGTGTCAAAGGCCTTCCTGAAGTCCAGGTAGACAACATCCACAGCCTTTCCCTCATCCACTAGACAGGTAACCTGATCATAGCAGATCAGGTTGTTTAACAGGACTTGCCCTTCATGAACCCATGTTGAATGGACTCGATCCCCCTGTTGTCCCGTGCTTGCCACATGATCACCTCCAAGATGAACAGTTCCATAATGTTCCCTGGTACCGAGAAAGAAGTAATCTAATTAAATTAGACTTTAAAAAACAGTCTTTCTACTCTCAGTTCTACAGTTTTTTCCCCTTAGTTTTTTATGCCATTATTTCATTGGCCCTTCAGTTTCCCAAGTTGATGTTATTTTTTTTTTTTCTGATTAAGCCAGAACACCCTTAGAATTTGGTGATCATTACTTTTGTTTTGTTTTCACTGAACAGAAATTATTTTTCATAAAGATTAATTTTTCTCCTCCATGCACAAATAACTGTAAGCTGTAATTATCTCCTTAAAAAGACTTTCCTGATGGTTTATCTTTCTGGGATTGATGGTCAAGTTTAACTATCACTTAATTAAAAAAAAAAAAATAAAAAGTAAAATAAATATATAAAAATTTGTTCAATTTCCTGCCTATTATTCAACCAGATATTTGTTTTATTTTAACCCCTTTTTGGTTTACAAACCCTAAGATTTGTCACGCTTTTCACTTGAAATACTTATCCAGATCATGATTCTGTTATTAGTGGGTATTTAGGAAAAAATAAGTCACCATATTGGCATGCATAACATGATTTTCTTCTGATGCATCCTTCTGTTAATCATTGGATTAAGTAAGCCTTGATACAGAGCACTCACTGTGTTTGATAGATATCAGCGTGACCATGTTTCACAAATTGACCTAGCCTGTAGTTTACTCTTCTTATATTTTTTGCTTTCTCATTTACACCAGTGTAATAAAATAGCAATGTTTTCTATATTCAATTACTCCTTCCACACAAAGGTATTTAGTTATGTACCCCAATGATATATTTTTAATATTTTTTTAAACAAGAAATAATATTTCCCATTCACCTCCTCTAAAAAACTGCTGATTTAATAGACCAGTAGATACCTCTCCTCTCTATTACGTCTTCTTAGAGCTTTGTCACTTTTTAATAACGTGGTCTTTGGACACATACAAAGATAAAATGTTACAATAATACAAAAGGAAAATGGTTATGCTACCATTGTTCACCAAATATACCAGTTTTTAAAAACAGTTTTCATTAAAGAGTCTCTTAGATGTAGTTTAACTACCTAAACAAACAAATCAAATCACATTTGAAATTAAAATTAATGATACATGAATACTATTATGCTGCTTTTTTATCAGACAGATTTCAACTTTTTGATCATTCCATGTTGTCAAGTTTATCTAAAATGTCTACTGCTCAAAAACAGTATAATTCAAAAATATTTTAGAAATAAGGATGGTCAGAGGTCCTGTTACCAAGAAAACCTACAACAAAAAAGAAGTATTAAAAACGTGTTGGTATGAAGTAGATCCTGGAAAAAAACAATTTCACTAAACACTTTTCTGCTAAATATTTTTTCCTGTAAATCAAAATGTTTCATAGGAATATGTCAAATTAGTTTATATTACCAGAATTCCTATTGCATTAGATCAATAGGTAAATTAGTAACATTATCATACCTATAAAACATATTTAGAGATAATATCAGAATATGACTAAAACAGTCAAAGAACATGTTGTTGAAATACTTTAGCATTATCTAAGTTAGGAAATTCATTGGCAATTTCAAGAAAGAAGGTTGGAACCCACAGAACGAGTAACTTGGTGAGAGGCAGAAGAACTTAATTCTGACTGCTCCAAAATATGTAAATCAGGTCACTGAATATCAGTGACAGATGAACATTTCTCAGTAAGAATGAGCCACAGTTTATATGCACTCCTTTTGCTTTAAAGCCACCTTGTCTCTCAGAACACAATTTATAAAGAAAGACAAATTTCATTACACAATATTTAAATCTCTTTGAGAGAGAGCAAGGAGGAGTGAGAGCAAGAACAGTCCTTCCCCATTTCCAGATGGAACTGTAAGTCTAAAAAACTCCAGTATGCAATACCAGGAAATCACCATTTAGCTTTAATAATCTTACTCTATTTGTTATTGTAATTAATAAATGAGAAAAATGAATACATCTTTAAACACACAATATTTACTGGCTGTCAAAAATATCAAAATGAAAAGGGAAAAGAATGCAAGATAAGTATTATTGCAAACAAAGCTTTATGGTTTTTCCCTTGAAACAGTGTATTAGTATCAGGTTATATACTATTGTAATAGCTGTTTAGAAAAATAGCTAGGAAAAAGCTTATAATCAGCCATTACTCTGCACTACATTACAGTTATTGCAATATCAGTTCCAACAACATATACTGCCATTTAAAAACAGTCTTTCTGTGTACCGTAAACCGAAATCTTTACACTTATCACATACCCAGCTTAGCATTTCAGGTCTTTTTATTCAAAGCTGTAGTTTCCTGAGCTATCAATTCGTACCAAATGTTTAAACATTCTAAATGAAAAGGTAGACACTAATCAGAGCTTCATATGGAGTGGAGAATAGGGTCAAGGAAAGATACGTTATATTCAGGTAAAACTACATTTTCTGTGTCATATCCATCTGCAAAATATCTAAGCACATTGTGCAATGAGCTCTAATATTTACATGGCAGAGCTTTAGCATCACAACAGGATTTACCGTGTCTCTAGCAAGGACAACATGCTCACAGAGCAAACAAGAGTAATCCGGGGATTCCAACAGCAAGAGGAAATACAGGTTGCTATGTAACAATTCATACAGGTTTTGCAGCAGCAGATGGATAATTTGAATGGAATTGATGCTTATTTGGCTCTTGTTCCTTGCATTTCCAGAAGTTTGATTCTTAAAGCAAACCAGCCATGAAATGTGTAAAGCTTGTAGAACATGAGCCTGAACATATCTGATCCTTCTCTGTCATCTTTGGGATGAGAATTAAGTAATTCACATTCCTACTTCCCCAAAGGTCAAATTCCAAATGCATGTGCATGGATAGGAGAATTAGCTCACATCTCTTGTCTCTGTCATTAAGATTAATTTGAATTTACTGAGGTAGAATCACTTTGTTTTTCACTGTGTTTCCCCCTGCATCCCCCTTCTTTTTCCATCCCTTCTGAAAAGCTGGTAATCATCAACTGCAGCACTCCAGTCATGCAAGCTGTCCCACCGCATTTCTGTGATGGCAAATATATAATACTTTTCTTCCTGCACAATGGCTTCCAGCTCCTCCTGTTTGTTGCTCATGCTGCATACATCACTGTAGATGCACTTCAGCCAGGCTAATGGTCCCACCACCTTTCTGGAGAGAGAAGTCTTCATTCCTACCTGACCATTCTCTGCCATTTCCATGGCTACTAAACTATCAATAACTCTTGTGTCTTTGCTGACAGATGGCAAAAGGGTTAGACAAGAAAGAAGAGGCAGTGGATTTGCCTTCTACATTACCGGGGAAATGTTGTTGTCACAAACCGGTACCGAAGGGG
>NW_008632947.1:61892-62162 GCF_000691845.1 Merops nubicus | reverse complement strand
TCCAGGAGGCGCACTGCAACAGAAGAGACTTCTCTATCTACTTGTGAAGCTCTACAAAATTATTCCTTTAATCTTTCTGCTCATCTTCTCAGTTTTCCTTATCCAACTAAATATAACACTTAACTGCTTGTTACCAGATTAGCTTCACAGACTTTGATAGTCATATCTAATGCTTAAGTTGAGTATGTGCTTAAGTGTTTTTCTGAATTTGATCATAAGACACTCTCCAGGAGAGATGAGCTTGATTTTCAGTAAGCTCAACCGACCATG
>NW_008632947.1:60000-61751 GCF_000691845.1 Merops nubicus | reverse complement strand
TGCCTGCTCATGTTCAGCCAGCTGTCTACAAACACCCCCAGGTCCTTTTCCGTCAGGCACTTCCCAGCCACTCCTCCTCACACCTGGAGCATTGCCTGGGGTTGTTGTGCCCCAAGTGCAGGACCTGACACTTGGCCTTGTTAAACCTCATACAACTGACCTCAGCCCATTGCTTCAGCCTTTCCAGATGCCCCTGCAGAGCCTTCCTGCCCTCCAGCAGATCAACTCCCACTTAATTTTGTGCCATCTGCAAATTTACTGAGGGTGCACTTGATCCCCTCATCCAAGTCATTGATAAAGATATTAAACAAGACCAGTCCCAAAACCAAGCCCTGACGGACACCGCTCGTGACTGGACATTAACTGGATTTAACTCCATGCACCACAACTCTCTGGGCTTGGCCATCCAGCCAGTTTTTAACCCAGCAAAGCATCTACGTGTCTAGGCCGTGAGCTGCCAGCTTCTCCAAGGATGTCTAACAACAATGAGACTTTTCTTTTGATTTTATTTTAAACACCTCTCTGAAAACTGTTGTATCAGTGCCATACCTTAATCCCTCAATGGCTCCTAATGGATATGGATTTCTCACTTATTCTATAAGTGGCTTTTACAGGACCAGGTCACAAGCAATGTCTGTTGAAACAGAACAAATTTTGAAATGTTTGTTGTACAGTTGATCAGGCACTACTGTATAAATGTGCACAGGTAGCTGAGTAGGCTAAAGTTAACACATCTTCTTGTGGACATTCCCTGTGCTTTCCTGTCATAATGAAAAAAAGCGAATGTGATTAGCAATAAGTATCAAAACTACAAACAGAATGTAATTCTTTGTTAATATTGGAACATACTGAAAAATCTCAACTATGCTTGCTCACCTCTTAATACATTCAGTGTTTCTGTTCATGCAGATTTGCTGATGCATAAATGAAGAGGCTGAATATTAATTAAAATTCCAAAAACTAAAGAACTGGTATGGAAACAAAAATGCCATGCTTGAGAGCTCAAACTTTCAATGCAAATAGAACTTGACTAAGCTTTAGTTTCTGATTTTGATCAAAGTTTTCACTACTATAAATATAAGAGAGGTAAGAAACGAAATTATAAAGCAGAGATCTAGGCAGTTGTATTTATAAGGAAAGGATTGCCTATAGGCTTTGAACAATCCTTTCCTGGTATTTTTAAATTTAATAAAATACTTTCTGTCCTTGGCAGATTTTTTTTCTTTGTTCTTTTATTGTTTCTTTTCTCCAGTGTTGTATTGTAGGCACTTTCTCTATAACTTTTCTTCTTAATTACTCTTGTGTCAAAAGTTCTTACAAATGATTTCTATTCCCCTGCAATACTGTTCAGAAAATACTTGATGTTGTTGTTGTTATTTTCTTTATTCATATTTCCAGGCAAGCTATGTAGTTTCCATAGTTCTTTCTTTTTACATTGGACTCATCTAGTTTCCTACATCTAGGGTCACACTTCTTTAATAAGAAACTAATGAAAATATTTCTCTGCATAATAACAATAACGATTGTGAGATGCAAGCAGAAATCTGTGGAAGTGTCATGGCTTTTAAAACCAAAATTTCAGCTAACTAATGATAAAAATTCCTCAGGTTTAAAATGAAAAAAACGGCCAAATCATTAGATTATGTGCTTATATTATATTACTCTTTTTATTGTGATTTCTTTTTTTTTATTTTCTCAAGACTTCACCCATGACTTGTGAGTTCATGAAAATTCACCTTCAAAGAGTAGAA
>NW_008632947.1:0-55000 GCF_000691845.1 Merops nubicus | reverse complement strand
GCTCCTCTTCTAAGAATGTTGCACTCCTATTTGTACGCCCATTTGTACACCTTTTTTACAGTAATTCCATATACACCAAATCACCTCAGTTTGCTTAAAGAACGCTCTACCACATTATGTTAGAAGTCTTAATAAAGTATTCTCTACTTTTTCAAGTAGGTGGGTGAAAAAAAGGTCACACTGGCTGAATATGTCTTGCTCCCCATCAGAAGCAGCTAATGTAGGTTCTTCACTTTCTAATTCTCTGGCTGCTTACAAGATTATTGTTAGTAAGCTTTTCCAGTGTCTTATGAGGTTCAAAAATTCAACTGATTTATTATAATTGCATAGTCTGTATTTTTCCCTTAACCATAATATATATCCTTTGTTTTCCAAGTTCTCTAGTTTCTCACACATTCTCTTCAGGTTCTCAGAGTTAGCTACCAATAGTAAGATATTCCTGCCGTTATGCAGACTTTACTTAAAACTTCCTGATTCCCTTGCCGTTTCAGCACTTCTGGCTTATACATATTTGTAATAGTGTTCCTTTATGGTCTGCATTTGCATTCATATTTGGCAATATTAACTAAATATTAACAAATATTTGTTCCAAATTACTCTCTGAAATGAAATAAACAGGGACAGTTTTACAGCAGTGAATGTATCTGTAGACAAATGTCAAAAATAAGAAAAGGTATTCTATAAATTAAGTTGATAAGAAAGTCATAACTGTCTCTTTAATCCTTCAAATCTGAGTACCGTTATCTCAGAAAAAAAAAACAACATTGTAAGAGGAGGAAACAATTCTCACCTGTTTTAACTTTACCAAAAAATTGTTTGTTGATAGTAATATGTCACAGTAAGTGGAATCAGGTGAAGGTATTTTGAATATCTGCATCACCAAAATAAATCTCAAGGGAAAATACCAGAAAAGCAATATATTCAACATTTTAAAAGAAGGCTAGAGACACAAGGAATGTGCTATAGAGGTTAACCATTTTTACAAAAGAGGTGGAAGTATCTGATAAGCAGAAACACTACAGAGAAAACAGTCTGAGGAAGGAAAATAATATTACTGGTTTATTAGAGCTGTATTAAATCAGAGAGTGATGTTTGATGCATTAAACAATAGCTGGTTTAAAACTTTGTTACATCTGAAGAGATTTACAGCTTGCAGTGTAAAAAACAGTCCTGGATACTGGCATATGCACAGAAAACTTGCTTGCTGCTACAAGCTGTTTTTATTAAAATAAATGTGGGAGAAACATAGTCATGGAGATGGGTATGTAAGCTGTGATTTGAATGTCAACAAAATTATAGTACCCAATCAAATAAGCAGCAAATGTAGAGTGTTCCCACAAGGTATAAAAACTCATTTGGGTGGTTCGTGGTGCATGTGGGGGAATATATAACTAAAATATTTCTAAGAGCAGACACTTAACCACAGAATATGGTTTTAGCTTACCATGCAGTAAAGTTTCTAGTACATCATCCTTTTCTGTGTCTTCTATGTAACTAATGTAGGCTATTGTTAGTAATTTTCTTTGGAAGCTGAATTATTTAGCACAACGGAGCAAGTTTACACATTGACAATGAGACTTTTGCTGAATATCATCACATAAGCAAGTTGAGAAATACTTATATCCTATACTGATGTGGATACTCACAGCTGACTTTTGTTTCTGAAATCAAGTATGTCACATGGTTTACCCAAATTTGATCTCTTTCGTCATTTAGTATTTGAAATCAGGGTATTGGCTTGACCCTGTCTTGCAGTTCTCCAAAACTAGTCTTTGAACACATATTCTATAAAGATTTAGTTGCACTTTGGTAATATGTCATAACAACTGAAGCCTTGGTAAGAAAAGAGTGTAAGTAATTGACTACTCCTCACAAATCATATCAGTGTTATTCTGATGGCTCAGACCTCCCAGTCTATTAAGCAGTAGGCAGCATCTTCCTCCTCTTTTTTTTTATTGTAAGACATGGGAAAAAGTAACTGTCCCTGTCAATAATGATAAAATTTCACATACATATCACCCACATACAGGAGATTTATTCATCTCCTGCAAGTAAAGCTGGTTTTATGCTTTCAATTTCTCTCCATAAAAGAGACTTTCTGTTTCTTTTATCCTGTTTCACATCTCTTGCTGAAAAGCCTCTAATTCTGTAATTCTTTGTGGAAAAACTATCAACAGTACCTTGCATAATATCCCAAAACGGGTCTCACTATTGATATTTGTAATGATAGGATTGGTTTGTATCTATAGCTTATATTAAATTTTCCTGCATTTTTTTCCCCCTCTTTTTCAGTTTTACTCTGTTTCATAACTGATTCTTGAAAAGATTTTATTTAGGAATATGGAGTTCTTATTGCTACATTTCTTTACTTTGTGCTGGATTTAGCATATCCCAGTTAGGATTATGACCAGAAGCAGAATGAGCACGAGCTGTCTTTGTCAGATTATTAATAAAAAAGGACTTGGAGTGCTTGCATAAAGGGAGCCTTACCATTTTTAGCACTTTGGCTGTTATTCTTAGGAGGTGGAGTGAAAATGGGGGTTCAGGTAACTCAGAACATGACTAGGACTTGTTAGGTAGTACTCTGCCTGCTTGCCTTACAGAGGGAAAAAAAAGAAGTTTTTAGCACAGTTGATTGGGTAATTTTGACAGACCCCAATTTCAGTTCTAAGAAAACTAAATCTAATTATAACAAACATAATATAAAAAGTTATTTATGAAAAAGAAACTAATATAGGGAGCACTGTGAAAACATATTGTTAAATTCAGCAATAACATGGCTTAATTTACTTATTAATTCACTTTAATTCTAACAAGCCAACTCCTGATAATTGTATTATTGGCCTGTTTAATCACAATAAACCTGTCTTGTTTTCTGCCACAGAGTGGAAAGACTGTAAATGAGTATGTGAAGCTTTATTTCCTCACCTCCAGAAAATTTCTATATAGCAGTCTTTTGGCTAGAATATGAAAAAAATTGAGGATAAAAAATGGCCTTGATAATTTATAAAGGAGCAAAAAATAACTTTATAACATCCCATTCTCCTTTTTACAGAAGGAACATATCTTGTGGGAGACCAACATTATGACTAAGAAGGAATGGGTCAAAGTGGATATACAGCTACCAACAGGGATGGAAAAATTGAAGGTATGAATTAAAAAGGCATGTGCCCAACTTTTGGAATGCTTTACCTTATTGTTCATCAGACTTCTAGGAAACTTCTTTAAATGATATGTATCCTGAAGGTCTTGGTCTTCTTCCTTGCTTCAAAGTGAGTAAAGCCCTGATTATAGCTCAACAAACCATCTACATGAACATCATGTGTTGAAGCTGCTGGTCTTTAACAACATGCAATAAAATTAACACAAATTTCACCATATTTTATTTAGTTATGAGTCTGTCTCATGAGTTACCAACTCATTTAGATATAAATGCTATTAAGTGACATGATGTGAATAATGTTTGTAAGATCTCTATGAAGTGATGTAAACCAGTAACTGTGAGAGAATATCTTTCCCCTTGAATTTTCAGGCATAGAGAAGAATGCAAAGTTATAAAATAATTTAAGAACTGAGTAGTTGCAAGTATTTAAGTAATTTTACATTTGTTTTTCATAATTCTGTAAATAACTGTCATAATTTACTGTCTCAAAAATCAGCTGAAAATGTAATATCCATGAAAGGTCCAAGACTAAGCCAGCTGCAGGAATTGATGTTTTAATGTCTGTTAGAATAAATGCATTTCAGCAATATATTTGGTCTTGCTGAGCTGACTTTCCCATTGCAGCCCTCATGGTGCAGTGTTTTTGTGTTGGGATTTAGCTCAAGTTAATGAAACTTGGAGAATAGAAGTGGTGTAATCATGTTTTGAGACCCAGCAGAGCTGCGCTTCACAGTGGGTTGGAGCAGGAGATGTTCTGAAACTTAATTGCTCTAAGTCAGCTTGTGCAAAATCCGGTCAGTGCAAGAGAACTGTCAGAGCAATAAATACTCATTGAATCACAGAATCATAGAACATTTTAGGCTGGAAGGGACCTCTAGAGGTCGTCTGGTCCAACCTCCTTACCCAAGCAGGGACATCTCTACCTAGGTCAGGTCACCCAAGGCACTATCAAGCCTGACCTTGAATGACTCCAGGGTTGGGACCTCCGCTACCTCTCCAGGCAGCCCATTCCAGTGATTTGTTACACTTATACTAAAGAATCTTTTTCTAATATCGAGTCTAAATCTATCCTTTCCTAGTTTAAAACCATTACTCCTTGTCCTACCATTAGAAAACCTGTTGAACAGACCTTCCCCCACCTCCATGTAGGCTCACTTCAAGTACTGGAAGGTCACTATAAGGTCCCCCAGGAGCCTTCTCTTCTCCAGACTGAACAGCCCCAGCTCCCTCAGCCTGTCTTCGTACAAGAGGTGCTCCAATCCCTTGATCATTTTGGTGGCCCTCCTCTGGACTCGCTCCAATATGTCTACATCCTTCTTGTGCTGTGGGCTCCAGAACTGGACACAGTATTCCAGGCGGGGTCTCACCGGGACAGAGTAGAGGGGCAGAATCACCTCTCTTGGTCTGCTGGCCACAGGTCGTTTGATGTGATTTACCTTCTGGGCTGCGATTGCACATTAGTGGCTCATGTCCAGTTTTTCATCCACCAGCACGTCCAAGTCCCTTTCCACAGGACTGCTCTCCAGAATCTCTATGTCTATGCCAATAGCAGTAACAAAAGCAGGACTAGGGAACATCCCCAGGTTTGATGTGATAGCCCCTATAATTAAAACATGAGTATGACCCTAGCAAGATTTTGACCCAAGCAAATTGCCCATTTCCCAGGCAGTGCTTGGAACAGTTCAAGGGTTCCCAGCAGGCAGGGACCAACCCCATGGCATAGACTAGATGCCGCCATTTTAGCTCCAGTGATGAAACAGGTATAAGATGTTAAGCTATGCTGTGTCTAATGGTGTCCCAGGACGGCCCCTTACCAATTTTATTCAGTGTTAGTGAATTTTTTTCTCCTAGGCATCTGCAAACTGAGATTCTGAAGAGACTTCAGAGCAGAGCATGGAGTCTTTAGGGTACTACATTTAGGTTGCTCTTCTAAAGCACAGGGGCGTTACAACTTTTTAGCCAACTGGTTATGAGACAAGGAGTTTTTCTTTAAAATAGGCTTTTACCTAATTTCATTCTTGGAAGTTCTGAAACCATTTTAGCTGAAAATTTTCTGAAGTTTTAATCTGAGACAGGCATACAAAATTTGAGTTTCTGATTTGAAATTAGTCATGGATTAATAATGGAAAGTATGCAGTGCTTTTTAAATATAGAACTTCAATGTTTCATGTGAATAAAAATAAGTTTCTCTCTGTTGGTTCTTAATACAAATATTTTAATTGTAACAATCCACAGCTTATGTTTAAAGGAACATTCCAGACCAGGGAAGGTTTTGTCTGTCTGAATACCATCCAGCTCTTGGACTCTACACCATCAGAACCACCAGGTTTCTACTCCTTAGAAAAGTTCACCAGTAGTGATGAGGACTCAGCAGCTTGCTGTAAGTGCTCCTGTAGAAGTATTGCTTTAGAAGGACACTGTGCTGAAAAGTAAACAAAAAAAAAAGTGCTGAAATCTAAACAGGTTTACCCAATAAACGGCTAGAAAACTTATTATTTATATAGCTTCCTTCTCCCAGAATAGTGATGTACTGGTTAGTGACATTGTTCACAGCATTTTCTGTCATTCATTTTAATTCTTCCCATTGCTTTCTGTTTCTCTGTCTGGCCTCAGCAATGTGTTTTAGATCCAGACAGTGATTTTTTCAATAGCTACAGAAATGTAATATGTTACATTTTTTTCTTAAATGTATTCCCTATATACAATGTTTATAACCTGTACTTCCCTAATTTGAGAAGGACTCAAATCTGCCTGGGATTTGTTGTTTTAACACTTCTCTAATTTAGACTGTGAGTTATTTTCAGAAAATACATTAAGTGGCATGATATTTGCATGGTGGTACAACTCACCATACACATTTGCTACAGTTCAGAAGCTACATCTTATTCATTATATTTTTCAGTTGAAGGTAGCTTTGCTTGGCAGCAACAGTTTCTGCTGTACAATCAAGAGTAAAAGAAAATAATTAAAATTAGTGGAAGATGTTTATAATAATTCTGAAACACTTTACATCTCCCTGTGAAAGCAGCTTTAGAGTCCCTATTGGTTCTAAAATTAATATTACACAGTATACATTTATATGTATGTTTTGACTGTGGTAGTAATATTTACATGTGTTGCAGCTGAAAGCTGTGCACATATTTGAGATAATGGTGAACATATATTGCTGCTGAGAGGTGTAAATTAAAATTTTGTGTGTCACTTAAGATAGCAGGGTGAACACTAATAATGTTTATTTTCAGATTTCTTGAGAAGACTTTAGGGACCATTTGTGACCATGAGTTTTTTGTTTTGTTTTAAAGCCCACAATCTGATCCTTTAATCTTTTCAATTACTTAAATAACCACACAGGAGCCATCTCTGAAACAAGTAGTATGTGCAAATTTTGAAATAACATTTTAGATCAGAAGGTTTATACTTTTTTATCTTTGAGTGGAATCTAAGCTAACATTAAAGTCTATGGGGGCTCCATCTCTGAGATCTGTTTTCCATTTTTATAAGACATGATTGTTTGCTGCTATCTCTGTGTGTTTGCTGGCAGGAGTGCAGAAAGTCCTCTCATCCTCTTTGGGAGATGGAATGGAATTAAACTGAATAGTGTTTTATAAATTGGACTTTATT
Source organism: Merops nubicus (assembly GCF_000691845.1). Lineage (NCBI taxonomy): Eukaryota > Metazoa > Chordata > Aves > Coraciiformes > Meropidae > Merops > Merops nubicus. The sequence goes on along the minus strand of NW_008632947.1, from coordinate 48,216 downwards.
TCTCAACAATTTAGCTTTCCCACTTCAGTAAAAACATGAGAAAATTGTGATGAGTGACAAGGAATACAGAAGAATAATTTCAAGGTTTAAAAGGAGGATAAAAAATAATTGTCTCATTTGAATAGTAGCTGTTAAAGGTACTACATAAAGTGAAAACTAAGATAACTATATACTTACAGGTTATTATAGTTTGCATGCAAAGCATTACACTTTCATATTTTATTTTTACCCCTGTGTCTCAGACACTGAACACTGATATTGAGTAACCAAAAGTTTAGCAAATAACTTAGATATAGTCAGTATTTTAAAGAAAGTTCACAGTGGAACTCACTCTTGAACATACTACATCTGTCACGCTCAGGTAGATGGGTCAAGAAAACTTGAAGATGAGCAGAAGAAAGAAAAGTCAGTATGGCCTGGAAATCTTGACACTGTCCTTTGTGACATCTCCAGAATTAGGGTGCTGGAACAATGACTGAACCCTCTTTGATAGCTCTGCCTAGTGCTCCACTGTCTGTGGATTCCTCTGCAGTTAACTTTGTTTTTCTGCATGGTACTGATTCTTCACTAACTCCTCGTGTATTTCAATTTAAAGAAACTATTACACGCAGTTGTACCTGAGACATAGGGATTGTGTGCTTCATTCTATGTTGAGGCATTTGCATATTGAAAATTTATCATTTTGTTGGAGCACTGCACAAAAATAAATTCCTCTTCTCAAAAGAGGGTGAAAAAGGAGCTTTTCTAATATATAAGTAACCCATAGCATTTGCATGTTGCTCTGACTACTGGCTGAGAAGAAAGAAAAGAAAAAAACCTTTTTTTAATCTTAAAAGAAATAATGTCTGTTATGTTATGTATTTCAGCATCTATCTTTGGACACATCCTCAGTAGTTTTCTTTGATGAAGTACTCTAATGTACTGAGAGAGCTGACAGTTCTACTGAATGAAAAGAAAGACAGAGCTGTTACTTAATGTGATCCTCTTTGAGGATTTTCTTTGCTTCGTTATAATGGGGAAGGAAAAATAATGTTTCTCTTTGCTCATGTTAATTTGTCATGAATGATCTTACAATAACACATTTTATTGCAAGAATAAATACACATTTTTTTTTACACTGGTTCTTAATCTTAGTTTAATCTCTGCCCATTTATATAAATATATATTTAAATAAATGAGACTTAAGTCTTGAAGAGTTGGGAACATGTCTGGGAAACACCTATGCAAATGAGTAACCACCTTTGCCTAAGTGGTTTTGTTGGAATCAACATCACTAATGAAGTGACAAATTATGAAATTAATGTTTTTAGCATTAAATTCTGCATTTTCATTGTCTTAGTTGACAGCACTTATTTGAGATCCTTTCTAAGTTTCTTATTTCACAGTAACTGATAATAAATTATCAAAACCTAGTTAATATATTCAAAACAGAAAGTGAGATACAGTTCTTAAATTAGTGATTTCATGTTGATGCTTTTAATTTATTTCCTACCCAGTATGAAGGAAGTTTTGCACTAAATACCATGCATACCAAATATTTCCAGCACTATGCTTAATATTTTTATGCATTCTATTATTATACATTACACATGCATGCATAATACATATAAATAACATCACCAATGAATTAGTAGCTAGCAATCCTAGCACCTTGGCAAGAAGTCTAGGAAGCGGTTCATATTTTCAAGTGATATCGTGAATTGGTAACAGTAGTGTTTCTGGAAATTAGCTGCTTATCAGCATTCACGTAGACTCAAAATGATTGTGGGGTTGGACATCCTACAGTTGTTCTTGAGAGAACATCACTTTCAATTATCTTAATCAGAAGCTTCCTTAAACCACCTGTCTTTAATTCTTCTGGTTTTAATTTTGCATCTCTTTTATTAGCTTAAATATTCTCAGCCTTTCATAGGATTTTTATAATTTATGAATAGAAAATGTGTAGAACGAAGGAAACTTGTATAATTTTACAGGAGTGTATCTTTTACTGCATTTCATTTACAGTCTAGCAATTCACAATTGTAAATCCTTGAAATCTTCTACAGCAAATGGAGACATATGTAAATCCTTTTATTACCATCCAACTTAAAAGCACAAAAGAGTTGGGTTTTTTTAGCCTGAAACATATTTTTTTTTTAGCACACATTTATGTGCTTCTTATGACACATTAATTGTCTGGAATTGTCAGTATGTGTCCATAAATCTTGTACATACATGTGGAGAAAAAGAAGCTACACTCATATTATTTCCAGAGACTTCATTTCTTATAAACAGTGTGTAGCATTGCTTTTGTGTTTTACCAGAACAGTTAACCCAAGTAAGGGTACCTTCTGCAGATCCAGAGTCAACATGAGATTCTCATAACATCACTAGTCTCTTAACCCTAAGCCATCATCTCAGGAGACGAGGCTGTCTCACCTAAGGGACATAGGGTGTTACCAAGAGATCTGTCTAAAGACTTACAATATATGGAAGCTCAGGCTAGCTGACCTATGGTGAGCTGTGATCTTTCTGCACGAATCCTTTAAAAAATTCTAGATAAAACTAGTCATAAACTGGTAGGGAATGTGCACATATAGTCAGTAAGAAGGTATAGGCATAACCCTCTCTGTTCCCAAAATGATATTAAATGCTAGCCAAAAATGACAAAGTATTAATGACAAAGTAATAACATAGAGGTGCTTTGATCACTGATCATACAGATAGTTTACAACTCAAATTCCATAGGAGCTTGGGTACTGCCACACAGATCAGCTCTCCTCATTTTACAAAAAATGCAGAAAAACCCCTCAAAAACCACAAACAAACCCCAAACCCAAACAAACAAACAAAACACACACTGAAAAATATTCTCATGATAAATACCTTATTGAGCTCTAAAATATTAATCATTAGCACCATCTTGATTTCTCTTCCATATTTGAACCATTATTTTAACTTTGGTCTGGCAATTTCTTTCCAGGAAGAGGTTCTTGGTTGCTTAGTACATAACAGAGTTAAGTTCTTTGTCTATATGGTCATTTATAGGTGTCTTTTTGGATATCACTATGTAACCACTGCAGTCAGCTTCTCATGCAGAAGATCTTTTGCAGGGCTTAGGGAGGCGAGAGGAAAGAGATATTAAAACAAAGAATGGTTCTTTCAAGACTGCTTAGGTAAGGAAAGCACAATGCCTAGGCATAGTATTAATTACCATGCAGCAAATCAGCTTAGTCTTGGATATCAATTTGCATATTCTCCCTTAATATATTAGCACCGAAGTCTAATTAAAAAGGTAGCTTGTCAAAAGCATAAAAATTCTGTAATTAAGTTAACCAAGTTTCATGTTTAACTAATATACTGCACTAAACAGAAAAGCAAGCTTCATTGAATTTTATTGTATATACTGAATCCATATAAGAGATACTGATATTTGTGATTTTTTACTTTTACCTTAAGTTTTAGCTGCTTAGTTAACCTCTTTATACCAGGAAGATCCTTACTATAGAGTTTTACTGCCATGGTGCTTCAACAAAGATGAATTTTGTTTTGGTTTTGTATAATCTGAAAACTGGAGTAGTATGTATAATCACATCTGAGGCTGATAGGATAGGATAAATGTGCCATGAAGTCTGGAAAGTGCCAAGTACAGTTCAGAAGTAAGGTTTACAGTAGTGATAAGTGACTTAAAGAGTTAAGTGTAGTGCTTTGTGAAGCTGTTCTAGAATAGGAAGGAAAATACTTAGATGAGATTATATTCTTATCAAAATAATTATACTCAAGAAATGGAAGAGGATGTGAGACAGTTTTACAGTTTAAGTTAGTATAATACATACCAACTGACAAAATGGTCTTTTACTTTACAATAAAAATTTCTAGGAGACCAAAATAATTTATAAATCTAAATATAATTTTCAAAAATAAATGAGGAGGAAGCTTAATCCATCTTTACTTTCAGTGTATTTAAAGCAATAAATACATTTTATTTTTTCCCCACACATTCCTTATTAACTTACTGATAGAATTCATGTTTTAAAAGAATATATTACTTTCATCATCTATCAGCAGCCTATGTACACGTCTCATCTTTAATAAGACACGGTTTATACTCTGATAGGTAATTTCCTTCACAGTTCTCAGTTTGATTAAGAAGGGAAGAGCCTACCTGATCTGTTACCTGTTTTCTAAAATTTCTTGTCCATCTGAATAATCTGGATTTCAGTGAAACGTGCCAGCACTTCTCTAAGACTACTTATACATCCAAATCCAAAATAGTCATAGTTGTGGCATTAAACTGTTGCATCAGATTCAATTTCTTGCTCTCTTCCTGTTCTTCTTACACCAGCTAATGACACGGTATGTGATTTCGAGACTGACCTCTGTGGCTGGAAGCCACTAAGCACAGGTGATGCTGACTGGAACATCAGGAAAGAACAGGCTCCCCTCGGTGGGACACTCTCTAGCAGAGGTCACAGAGCTAATACTGGACATGGTGAGATGTATTACTGTTTTTTCCTCCTTCTGTGATGAGTATTTCTACTTGTAAATGCTGACAGACTGATAATAAAATGTTGACTTTTGAACTAGCATAGCTTAACTTTTTCTCATGCGTATCATAAACATCTTTGTACCCAATATTCACACAGATGCCTTTCTGGAAAATATTATTTGGACAAAATATCACTGTAGCTTTTTGCAGACTGCAGGTAAATTTATGAGTTTTGTCTGGAAAAAATAAAGTGTAATATCATTTGAACAGTTGTTCTTCCTTCAGCCTGTGGTTGCAATACAATTCATTCAGCTGGAATTTTTTTTTTTTCTAGTAAAGGACCATTTTAAAATATTTTTCCAAACTAAAAATTCTATTACAGCATACTGCATAAAATTAAAACTGTATGGTTTAGCTCTGAAGTGTTTGTCATTATTAAATAACACTGATAAATATTCTATGACTTTAATATTGTTAAAATGTGTCTACCACACTGCTTCCAGTGGAGATTAGATTACTTTAAATTCTGGGTTACAATTTAATACTCCTTTAATTTTTTTCAATGATATAGATTATCTTACAGCCGGACTTCAACACTACGCTACCATGTTCATGTTAAAGGAATGTGAAATATTAAGCATTACATCTTGAGCATTCAAAGGTAGACAAAACCCAGGATTAAAATTTGCCTGAGCAAACCCTAGTACCAAACTACACAATCATGTGCTTTTTTTTCACCATTGATCCCCAAATGATGAAATGCACTGAAGTTGTTAATAATTTTCTCAGCAGCTATTTGATATTTCATTGTCTCTGAAGAGTGGCTTGGGATCTGTGTTACTGCATTGCCTGCAAACATCACTGTGTCACAGCTTCCAAACTCCCACAGCTCCAGAGAAGGGCACTGATAATCTGTGTCTTTCCCATGTGAGTGACTCTGGATGCTGATGAGATCTAATGTGTAATATGGTCATAATGAAATCTTCTGGCAGAAACGTGGGCTCTGCAACCTAAGCAGCATCTTAAATTAGACCATATGCAACTGTGCGCTGCTGCACTTAAGCTGTTTTGGTACCTGAATCATTACAAGTCAGGTTCACATCTTTATATGTTGCTACAGGCTGAAGCCTTGAGCAGGTCTTGAGATCATCAAGCAGCACCTCTCCAGACCAGTAACCATGCATTTTTCATATAAGTTAGTGAAAGACTCTTTCTGAGGTGGCTTAGCACCCATCTATCACTATGCCTGCTACAACCACACCACAACTTTTGAATTAGACTTCTAGAATTTGAGCAAGTTTTTGTCAGTGTTAAACCAAGGTCCCTCAAGTTGCAACCATTGCTTGCGGCACTATCAAGCGTTCATCTCTTCTCGCCTGGGGAGGGCAGCAGCAAATTTTGATTAATGAAGTTCTTAACAAGGGTACTGTAGAGCCTCAGCTGCAAATTAAAAGTGGATCCTTTGAAGTACCCTGGCATTCCAATGAGGGGAGCTTCCCTCACGCTGTGGAGTGCAGCAGGCCTGTTTGTACAAAGAGCTGTAATGGTCTCCTCTTTGTGCCAGCCTTGCTGAAGTGATGCAATTATTCACGTGGGGCTTGACCTAACCCTCTGCTTCATTATGTACCCATGGGAAATATATAGCTAAGGAGTATGACTGTGACAGCACAATAGCTGACTTTCCAACATGTAAGTCAATATGTGTAATATCAATGTGCAAACAAGACTGAGCCTTTAGTGTTATTTTGCATAGACTTTTGTGAAAAAGTCTCAGTATTCAGTGAAGCCAGCATGAACAGCATTCAAAATATGCTGCATTTGGGCCCCTTGAAGATATTTATTCTTCCCTACCTTTGTTTGAAGCACATCTGCTGTAGTTCAAATCCAAAGGCAGTTCATTTGCTAGAGTTCAGATTAGATCTTTAATTAAGCTTTCATCCCCACTAGCACAGACAACGACGTCAAGTCTGTGGACCCCATGAGAAAACACAGCTTATTCCATTGGCTCCCATGGTCTGCAACATTGTTAGCATGCTTAAAACTGGCTGGGCTGGGCTGAGTATGAATACTGTACCCTAAAGGAAATTATTTTTTGTTGTAAATTCTGTTTGAAACATTATTTAAGCCAATTAAAATGTGTCCTTTAGGGATACTGGCTAAGGTCTATGCCGTTTGATCTCCAGGGTGCTCTGTGTTGCAGCTCCTGCAGTCCTTTTGCTCTCCCCAGCCTGTGCAGAGAGTGGAAGTTTATGGGAAGTAGTTGCAGTATTTGGTGGATGGAAGTTTGTTTTTTTTTTTTTTCTGAAGAGGGCAGATAAAGAAATACATCCATTAGGTTTGCACAGTAAAGCGCTCACAGAAGAAATATCTGAACTTCCTTTGCAGGTCTCTGTATTTACTTCCTCAAGTTTAATTGCTTGCAGGCACCTTGAATGGTTGACCAAATACCCTTTTTCCTTCTCCCTCTTTCCTCATCTTTGCACTCAGTCATGTTAATTTTACTGTGGAGCAAAGAGGCAGGAGCATTTAGCAATTCTATTTTTGTTTTTGCCTACACAGACACTGGTTGTCACAGCCTGTTGCAAGATGCTCCTCGTTATTAACAGTGACTGAGCTGACAGCAAAGCTATTACACTTGTTTGCATTTATGAATAAGCTTTATGTGCCTCACAGAGCAGCACATAGTTACCTCTCTGAGGTAGTTGTTTGGCATTGGAGCATGACATAGTTCTCACTTTCTTTGACTTTTATTTACAGGAGCATTTCTTTACTTCAGTGGATCACATCAGACGAACACCAAGATGGCCATGTCTCATCTGGGGAGCCCTTTCCTTGTCAAACTGTCCAGTGGGCTTTCCTGCTGTCAGGTAACAGTTTGATGTTAACTGTCCCCACCTTTTTAAGCTATCACTCACCTGATGTGTAGATATGGTTTTCTTTGTGGTGTAAATGTTGCTGCTGAAAAACAGGCTCCACTTCAATACCAGTGGAAGGAGTTACAGACTAGTTCTTTGGTTGGAGGCTTCCTAATGCTTTGCTGCCAGATTTTTATATCTTCTTATCATTCCTTCTAAAGCATCCACCAGGTGCCTCAGATTTAAGGCTATGCTTCAGTTTTTTGTGTGCTGTGACAAACTTAGCTGGACAACTGTATCAGGGACATATCAAGGGACATATCAACTCACAGCCAAAGCATCTTGCCTTTCCAGCAAAAGCTGACAAGGCATCATGTTGTCATCTGTGGGCAGGAAAGACTCACATCCAGTGTCCCATAGCAGGAGATCTCTGGTTGGAAATCTCTATACAGATTAACTATGATGGTGTGATTGGAGACACACATGCTTCAGACACCTACTGCATTTTAACTGATTGTTTGAGGAGGGTGCTTTTCAGTGCAGTACCTGAGTGTTTACCTTGAAATGCCCCCCCTTTTTTTTTTTTTTTTTGGCAAATATCCTATAGCTCTTGCCGAGGAATGCAAAGGCATGCCAGGGGGGCAGCTGATTTGAGAAACTAGAAAGGCACTTGGCAAAAATGGGTCAGGAGGGATAAAAATGTCTCAGGTGAAAAATCAAAATACAGTTTTATAACTAGAATGCTGGAAATCAAAATATGTATTAACAGGTATTAAATATATATAATTACTTTATTAAACAAATATACATACAATAGAACAGTCCCAACTATATTTTTGTTTATCATTTTGACCACTGAATAAAATGAATAGATGCTATGCATTTTTATAAGGGTTGGTTTGGTTTGGTTTTTCTGGGGCTTTTTTTGTTTGCTATTCCATAACTTTTCAAAGCTTATGCTATACTGGGGAGAAGCTAAGTTATCTAGTTATGATGTTATGTTTTTTTCTGCTACTGAATAGTAACTCCTGATTTAATAAGACACAGAGAAGAAAAGGAAAAGATAGGGAAAGCTTGCCAGAAACATAATAAAATTTAAACTGGTTGCTTCGTTTTTCAGACTACATGTAGAACAGAAAAACAGTTTTCATTTAGGAACACTATTTTTTTTTTCAAAAATAAAAATGTCAGAAAGTAATGTGTGGATGGTCTACACTCAGAAGGCCCAACAAAAAGCAGAATTTTATTTCAGCAAGAACTAGACTTCTTATCTTTTCTTTTCCTATTGTAAGAGGAATCTGAAACGTTTGCCCCGTTTTACTTGAGACTGTGGCTGCCTTGAGCGATGCACATCAATGAATTACTAGACTTCAGCTGAACAGTTGCAGCCTGAAGCTGAAGGGCAGCAGCCTCTTAAACATTTAAGTACAGTAGCTTGCTGTCGTTTAATGCACTGTCTCAGTTCTTAATCTTCATGTGGCTTCTTGGTGTTGTAAAGAATCAGAAATGAAATGGAAGCAGAACAAAACCACATAGAATATTGCTTCAGGGAACACAGAGCGCCCTGCAGCATCCCGTTGGAGCCCTGCGTGTTGTGATACCTACTCCTGGGACACCTATAGCCTTTGCATGCAGTGTATTCATCCAGACAGTTTCATATGGTTTTTGTAGCCTTTGATACTGAGTAGATAAGCACCTTGCAGGTTCAGATTAATTTATCTTAGAACACCTTAAGGCAAAATGGACAAAACTGGTATGCAAATCAATAAAGTATTCTTTCTAGCTCTGTTGCAGAGTTTGGTCTGCATTCAAAGTAAATACAAATGCAGTGGGGATGCACATAAATTTCTCTAGTTCAAAGTTAGAAAAGAAAGCTTTTTTTTTCATTTTGTGTATGCACATATTGAATATATTTACAATTCCCAAATTCAATAAAAAAACTAAGGCAAGTTCTTACCCAGCTATATAAGTCTGAAAAGAGTGTGGTTTTGAAAAATGGAAGCCTGGCTTGCTGCCACAATTTCCCTGCAGACTTGTATTTCTGGGAAAGAGCAATGAGTAGGGGTTGCTCATTAGGAGGTGTTTTGGTGTGTTGTGCTTGGTATAAATGTGAGATGTTGCCCTCTGTTGGATGTCCCACTGAGAGGATAAAAGGGTCTACACAAAGAGAGCTATGTTTATTAATTGCTTCACAAGTTCTATGGCTTCAGTTGTTTAAAAGAGAAAAAGAAAAAAACAAAAAAGAAGAAAACTGGAGGCTCGGGAGTTGAGAGATAACAGTTTAAAGTTGTGCCTTACTGGCTAATTGACGGCTAGAAGCAGTTTCTTTCTGTAGCTTCTTGTAGCTGAGTCTTTCTGTAGATGTCAGCAAAGAAACATCTTCCATTAGCTCAAGGCTTCGCAGCTGCAGAAGAAAATTTCTAGTCCTACCTCCCTGTTTATGGCTCTTCAATGGACACAGTAATCATTGTAAATTAGTACATGTAGACAAAGAGATGGTCATTTTATATGTTACATAATGAAAACAAATTTGTTTGATAAATATAAATCCTATATCTAGATTGTTTAAGGTGTAGTTCTTCAGCTAATTTTTAGGTGTTTTTATACCTGCTGCTTTGTATTCTTTATACTTTCTGATGGGGAAAAGTTAAGTGAATGTATTTCAGTTTATTAATAAATCTTGATATTATTTTATATAATACATGATTTTCATGAGTGGGCAAAAAGAGATACTATGTGAAATTGAGAGACCAATTCTACCAACCATGAAGCCAAAAGATGTTAAAAAGTACCAGGGTATTGTAACACGAATATTTCCTTATCACTGAACCACCTTGCACTATACAATGCAAGCAAAAAGAAATTCTCCCTTCATACACAGCAGATGTGTCTTTGGTGTATTTGCCAATTTGATGGACTAAATTCAGTGTCAGAAGTGAAAGATTTTCATAGTATCAGTCAATTATTTGAATGTAAGGAGTTCTCAAATTCATCAGTCCTGTTCTTCAACCTCCTTGGCACACTAAAGTCTACAGATTTGACAGAGACACTGGTGTCCTAGGTTACAATGTAAGATATGCCCAAAATTATGTATTCTATCACCATCTTCATGAGCTGTTGAAACCAGGTGGGGCAGTGTATTCCCTGCCTCCTCCCTCTGGACTATCTTCTGTTAAGGGGCCCATCAATGCCTTGCCCCATGACTCATAGATTACTCCCTCCAAGAGCTAGCTCCATTTAATGGGCAATCAAGGACCCACCACACAGAATAACATCAGCCCATTGTGAGATGCTCTGCCCAGGGGGAGGAGCCAAGACCTCCCACCTGGATATAATCTGGGGTTCAGGACAGCATAAGGGGCCCTTACCCATGGGATTTCCAGGGGATAAGAGCTACCAGAAATTTCTACAGGATCGCTAGTTCAACAAGACCACTTCATCTAGACTGCTACCACCACACTGAGTGTCAAGTTGTATTCTGACTCCGTCTGTGTTTTTTTTTGTACTATTTCATTTACTTTATTTTTCCTATTAAATTGCATTTCTGACTTGGAGTCTCTCACTGGTTTGCTTTCAAATCATTACAACTAGTTTGATAATTTATTGAAGAAAAGACTCCTCTCAGAGTCTGGTTACTCTTAAACTACTGCTTCCCTTAAAAAAAAAAAATCTTGGAGACGAGCAGGTGAGACATGGAAGGGCACATTGTTGAGGACACAGCTGGAGATATATACAAAGAAGGAGGTGGTCCATGCTAAGGATCTATGAGTCTAAGACAACTGTGACTGTGGGTGACCTGTGCTGGGACAGGGACACTCCAGCAGTACTGTGGCCTGTGAAAGCCCTGAGCTGAAGTAGGGGAAGAAGACTAATAACCAAAGAGCAGGGAATGTGTAGGCACCACCGGTAAGAAATCATTACTCATACCTAACCTCCTGTTCTACTTTTTGCCTCACTGAAGGAACTGGGACAGACTGAGTGTAACCTGCAGCAAATACTACAGAAAATAAGACTAGGAAGGAGGCAGACTAAGTGTTTGACTTAAGCTGGCCTGGAGGAGGAAAGGTGTTTGCTCAGTTTTATGTTTAAATATTTGTTTGTTTGTTTTCCTCAGTAGCCTAACCAGTGATTAGAAATTTGTGTTAATTCACAGTAAACGAAGTTAAGTAAAAATTACATCATTGCCCTAAGTTGGTTTTGCTGTTACGGTCCATAATATAATGCATTTCCATGACCTGTATAACCTATTGTGTCAGTCGTCTTGCTCAAATAAAAGGCTTTAATCTGCTCATATCCAACTGAAAGCTAAATCATGCATCTGTGTTTGTTCTGAGGCGAAAGATGAATTTTCTCCTATTTGTTAGTGGATTGCAAAAAAAATAAAAATATAAGTTTCATTTGGCCATTACCTCAAAATGGTCTGCATCCTTTATCTGTTTAAAAATTTAAGACATGAAAAAATAAAAGGAAATTTTCTGTAGTGTGGTGGTCCAAGTTTCACAGTGTAAGATCATATGAAAATGGGCAAAGAACTGTTGGAAAACACTATTTTTAGAGCTCTTGTTATATCTTCACAAAGGTTCAAGTATTGTCAAGGGTTTTGTGGGGAAGTAAATAGTGTGCTGGTGAAGAAATTTTAGTCTTTCCATATGTGAAGAAGCAGGAAGGACTTGGGGGGAAGGAAAATGAAGTGGTCTTTGAAAATCCTACTTCATCCCTTCAGTTTTTGGCTGAATTGTTATCTGAGTAGTATTAAAAACCCCAAAACCGAAACTAACAGCAACAAAAAGCATAAGGTTTACTCTGTATTGCAAGGGAGGCATACTGAACTGGGATTCTCAGTTTTCTGGTCTTTTCTGCTTGGCAAGCAGTTGATTGTAACCTCATCCACCTACAGTCGTTAGTTTTCCTTCTCGTGTATTGTTCAATCCACTTGTTTCAGGCGTTCAATAGATTATTTTAAACATTTATCTTCACATAATTTTCATTTTTGTTTGTAGAAATAGAAGATCATAAGTTTTCTCTCATATAAGTACCTCAACTGTTACACTTGTGAGATTAGCTTAGTTATGAAGTTGTTTGCATCAGCTGATAGATAACAGGTTAAAAATAAGTTTTAAAAATAAGCTTTACTTTTAATGATGACTTTATCTTCAGACATAATACTGTTCCTCAGCATGCCATAGTTTCATAAGTCTCTTTCTTTTATGCAAAGGTTATGTTTAAACCTGTCATGTTGTTCTGTGTTGTAACGTATGTATATGAGTGGGTACTGAATTTATTGCAGATTGATGTTACAGATTTTTAAGCATTTCATTAAAAACTCTTCCAACAGGTAAGATTTTGGTACTGGTTATCTCCGGATTCCCAGCTTTCTGTCTTTAAGAGAACTGCGTGGGGTGGAAGTTTGGAAAAATTGTGTGACATTGCAGGATTGTCTGAGATGCAGTGGACAAAAGTGAATATACCTACAGAAAGCGTAACTGAGGGTTTACCTTTTCAGGTAGTTGCAAATTACATTTACATTGCTTTCAAAAAATTACTCCAATTTGTGTTTTAGAATGAATTTACATTTATAATGAAATATAGAAAAGAATTTCTATTTTTTAATGCTCATATCAGAAAGAATTCCATTCAGTTCTTTAAGTAGATAGTTATTAAAGAACATCACTATTGTCTCAGTCTGGTATGTATTAGAATCACCTTTTTATAATAAAAATCAAGTAGTGATAGTGTAGTAGCTTTTAAGAAATGATCTTGCTATAAAAACTGTTGATCAGAATGCAGGCCTAATTATGTTGACTAAAAGCAGGAGTAGTGCAAATATTTCAATTTGCAGCATTAATCACAGAACCAATAAGCAGTTTTGCTAATTGGGAATCACCAACTCACATACAAGGATTCAGCAAACCAAAATTCCAGTTTTGGTCTTTTCATTTTATGCCTCATCTGTAAAATTATCTAAAAGAAAGCGCACTCAATTCTCATTATGGGCAAGTTAGGACTGAACTTGACTTCCTTTTATGATATCCTGAATATCTCCTTCTCTTTACAAATGCATCTTTACCTTCCCTACCTTTACCGTATCACATGTTGTTGACTTCAGCCAGAAGTACAGATGAACACATTTAAATGGACTTGTAAACCATCACATTTGGCAACCCTGAAGAGCTCGTTTTAAAAGATGTGTAACTTAATGGCTCTAGCAGGAAGACAATTCATTCAAGTAGTGATGGCTTTTACCAGTTTAGATAGATGCAAGGTCACCTGGGTTGTATAACTTTCCATAAGTAAAAGTAGTTATGGCTTTGACAGTTGAGGAGTAAATTTATGACTTGGGTCAAATCTCAGGGACAGATTTTACTGGCTGGTATTTGGAGTTTTAAGGAGGTAGTGTTTACTTCCTGTGCAAATGTTGTAATTTATAAATTAATATATACATATATATCTGCTTATCATGTCAATTTTAATGAGCTAACTTATTGGTCGTTACAGATTGTTTTACGAGCTACTATTCTAACAAGAAATGCTACTGTTGCTGTTGATGACATCAGTATAACAGAGGAATGTAGAGTTGTAAATAAATCAATTCCAAGTGTAAACCAAGAAAGTGAAGGCAAGTTCTGTGGTTTTCAATACATTTTCCCTTATATTTGTTAGGTATAACTATGATTCAACTGACAACTTCAAGATGTCTTTAAGAAAGCAGGGGAAAATCTGAGGAAAATGTCCATATGCTGTAATAAATCATCTATAATGAAGAGACTCATCCTGTGTTACACACGAGCTCCTATAGGTAGTTCGTACTACTTCTGTGAAGTGAGCTGTGGTGACAATTTTCAGATAGCACTTACTGCATGGTACCTGCCCACAGTTACACTTAGATGCAGAGACAGAAGCAAAGCACTATCTTTAGTGCAAGAGGGTTCTCCCATCGTAACTGTCAAAATCCAGCCATACAGTAAGAGCCCACCAAATTTGTCTGTGTACTCACACTCTGTAAATGGTGAAATGCCAACAGATGGAAAAGTAAACTAATGCAACCTTCTGTCAGACTGCTGCTTCTGGTAATTTTGGCTATTAATAGCTACTTTTCTGAAATGGCATGAGCACACACATAATCAATGGTAACACTGATGGATTATACTCAGCAGATATCTGAATTTCTTCCTTACCGGAAAATTTAAAGGCATAATAGAGAACTTCAGTGTGGTATTCTACAGGCTTCTCTGATCCATATATACAGTCTAATTTTCCCTAAAACTCCCTTATTTTCCCATCAGTCACAAAGATACTATTCTCAGAAGGGATCATTTTTCAAAAAAGCTCTGTCTGGATAACAATATGAGTATCTAAAAAAGCTAAACAAAAAAAAAGATGGCAAGCTACACATCATTCCTCTCACTTGCTCTCTTTCCAGAAATCTACTGAAGTAAAACCAACAGTCCTCAGCTTTTTGTTTCCCTATTCATTGAAATTTGGGGTGTTTTCTAAAATGCAGATTGAAGTGCAAGCTTGTAGTGGTGCAAAATCAAACTTTTGACTTCTCAAGAGCTCTCATTGTGAGCTGAATGCAGAGAAACCACCATGACAGCAGAAAGGTTTTCTGAAAGAGCAACTCCTAGCTGCAGGAGGATCAGCAGGCTGCTATACACAGCACCTTGCCTCTGAACTGGAGCCTGGCTGTGTAACTTTAAGGTGTTATTAATAGTTTTTCTCAGAAGAGTTTGAATATCATGGAGAATAGTAGATAGTTTAAGAGCATCAGAGATGTTAATATCAGCTGTGTTTCATATTAGTTGTGATATAGTGCTTAGGAATGTGATTTAGTGATGACATGACAGTGCTGGGTTAATAGTTGGACTTGATCTTAAAGGTCTTTTCCAACCAAAACTATTCCATGATTCTATAATCTAGCTTCATAGGGGATACTACGTTCCCTATCTTCAGTACTTTACTATATTCAAAGATGATAAAAAGCACTTAGAGTTTTATATAGATGTGTTTTTACTTACATCTTCTTTTCCAATTTTTAAGGGGAAATAGAATTTTCAGATGCTAGTTCTTCATCTTCTTATTGTCTACCGGGACTTTTTTCATGTGGGGATGGACAATGTATTTCATCTGACAGATGCTGTGATTTTACACCGGACTGTTCAAATAGCCATGATGAAGCAAAGTGCCGTAAGTGAAAATTTCAAAATCTAAGTTGTTAGACTTCTGTGACTATGCTTGTTTGCCCTGTATGCCAGGCTGTAATGACTTTGTAAATGTTGTAATTGAATTAAAAATAAAAGCTTTTGAGAAATAGTTTCTTTTGATTCTATTCTGCATTTTTCACCTTCTATTTTCTGTAGCAAATGCTTCCCTCTTAGCATTAAAACTGGAAAAAAAAGTCTTTGATTATGTATTTAGTAGAAAGAGTTGCTTAAAATACAGAATTTTAATCTATAATTTTTAAAATGCTAAATATCAGGTACAGTTAATCTGTAAAATACTGAAAACTGACTCAGGAAATCACTATAAAAAAACCCCAACCAACCAAGCAAAAAAAAACCCAAATAGAACTTGTGCACACACTTTTGCACCATGCTGTCACATGTACAGTATTACACACACACAAAAAAAAACAAAAGAAGAAAATACGTTACACTTGTACAAATATGGAAATTCTGTGGGACCACTGTGTGAGATGCCTCGTCTTAAGTGTACATGGTCCTGCAATTAGACCTGAGAAAGAGTGGGACAGGAAGCATGAGAAATGCAGTGGCTGCAGACTCACATTTAAATTGTATGTGTTTAATTGTATATTTAATTTTGATATTGAAGGTACCAGAGTTGGACTGGTAGATAAAGCATCTGCACAGGCATAGTCACAGATACAATTCAGGCTGTGTCAACATTTTCTGTGAGGATGTGCTGTGACTCCTGTCTGGCCTATGTGCCTGAGTTTGCTTTGCATGGAAACTGAGATGTGGAGAAGTAGAGGGAGATAATGATCCCAGAGTTCCTCTCCACTGCAGTCAATAGGGAGTTAATGTTTTCAAGGCCTCTAATATGTAGATTCAAAAGTTTTTTGGATTCATTCAATTCCCATTCTCCATAAGAAATCATGGTTATACTTTCCATCTTTGAAAAGAAGTCTACTGCTTTTGCATTGAACTAATAGTGTGCTATGAAAGTCATGATTCATTTTCAAAGGGAGTTGCCAAGAGCAATATTTAGTACAGTATTAAAAAAAAAAGTGTGATAGTTTCTAACATTCCCACAAATAACAGAAATATTGTAGACAAGATCCTTACAATAGTTTGTGACTATAAACTTCCTCATAGGTTCTAGTACAATCCAAAATCCATGCTTAACTTTATACTTTTTCATTAGGAAATTTGAAAGGTGTGGCTCTGATAAATATCTGTTTGACTTCTAGCAGTTCAGATAAATAATTACAGCTTTTTTTTTTTTTATTTTTCTCTCCAGTTTTAGTTTCCAGTCTTTCGTGACTAGAACACTGGTGTCCAGTGTTTCACTTGTTCAGTAAGTTTTGTATCCAAAATATACAGAGCTCCAAGTTAGGAAACTGAATTCTGTTTTATTAGGTAGCTGTTTGATTAGGTAAAACTAGAAATAACTGTTAAATGTTCACTATGCAGAATATCTTTCCTCTTGTGGTCCAGTATGAAGCTGAAGAAAAAATTCTGCTCTTTCTATAGAATAGTTGAGGTTGGAAGAGATCTCTGAAGATCATAGTTAAACCCCCCTGCTCAAAACAAAGTCCACTGGAGCAGGATGCCCAGGACCTTACTCAGTTGGGTTCTGAGTATCTCTGAGGATGGAGAACACACAGCTGCTCAGGGCAACTTATTCCAATGTCTGAGCAACCTCACAGTACAAGTGCCTATTGCTTCTGCTGATTTCAATGAGCACTGCTGAGAAGAATTATTTCTTTATTCCTTTCATGTTACTCATATTAAAAACCTTACTACACTCTGTCACCTTTGAATTACTTCATGTGTTTTTGTACTTTTGTTCAAAGTATGCTTACGCATGCTGTGTATTATTTGGTTATTGTAGTCTGGATTGCTTTCTGATTACCTTTCTTAAAATGAGGTTCTGTTTTTCTCAGTCACTTTTCCTGATTTCTTAGCTTGACTAAGCACAGATGTTTTGTTGAATTCACCACCTACAACTATGTTGCTCCTTTCATCAACATTAACATTTTTTTTCCACTGTGTTCCATATGCTGGTGATTGTATGCTCCTTAGCCTTTTTAATTTATATTTTTCCTCTTGATATGAGAACCAGGCAGGGATGTTACATGGGCTTAAAATATCTTTCAAAATATCTTTCAAAATATTTTAAGACTTTTATCTTAAATTCCAACAAGTTGATTTTCTTAAGTACTTGGATGCACCAAGTCCACCGAACAAGCAGCATCTCCTTGCAATTTTCTCATCTCGTAGCATCAATTCTTGAGTCATCTCTTGCTTTTCATTATCTCTCAGATGAGTTCTTCATTCTGTCAGGAGTAAAATAATTCTGTTGAAGGTGTCTACTTCTTGGATTGTTTTTCTTATCTCAGTGTAGTTTTCTGAGCTCCCAGAAATTATCTTTGTTACTTTTCTTCGTATACAAATCTATCAGTGAATTTGTTTGCTCCACTTTGGTCTTAGAATCACACTCTAAGATGAGATTATGTGTGATGAGATCATTCTTTCTTCCAGGTTTCTAGTTGCATTTTACAAAAATACAAGTCCTGGACTTAAAAAAAAAAATATTCTGATTAGTTTAGAAAAGTAAAAAAAAAAAAAAGTAAAATTACAAAGTCAGTTCTTTTTGTTGAGTACCACTACTCCTATTAGGTCACAGCTTTTCTTCTACAGCTGAAGAATTTACTCTGGCTATAAAGCTGTTATACATGATTTCCATGCACTAACAACAGAAGTGAAAAAAACCCTGCCTTTTTCAAGTTTTTACAGCAATGACCTAACAAACCCATCACATTGTGTGTTTATGTTCTGTAAGATGTATTTACATTATAATTTCTAAGGTTTACATCCTATGCATTTGATAGAGTCTGAATGCTCACTCTTCCAACCTAAGAATGATGAACATGGTGAGATAAGGAATAAAATCAGATTGGACAGTATTCTGGTAACATGACTGTTCTGTACGCAAATCTGTTCCTCATTTCAAAAGAGGTATATACATTCATGCATTATGTACAAGTCATATTTGTCTGTTCCTAGAATCATAGAATGTTTGGGGTTGGAAAGGACCTTTAAAAGTCATCTAGTTCAGCCCCCTTGCAGTGAGCAGGGACATCTTTAGGTTGCTCAAACTACCGCCAAAGTGAAAGAAAGAGTTGTCAGCTAACAATAATAATAATAACAATAACATTTCACCTGGATTTCTTTATTGTGCATTCTGCATAAACATTCATGAGCTGTGAGACAGATTTCAGGGGAATGTAGAGACTGATAATCCTGTAGTCTTGCGGAAGGGCATTTAGGAAAATAGGAAACAGGAGAAAGGCAGAAAACAAAGTACTAGGAAAGAAGGTATGTTAGTTTATGTGTGCTTACTCTGAAAGAAACTACAGAGGTACTCAAGCAACTACATTCCTTTCTGGATAATCTGTCAAAGACAAGTCAAAGAGATTATGGTACAATTAGGTAATTGAAATTACCAAGCATCATGAACCAAGTATATTCCAACCTTGCTCTTTTCTTGTATCTTCTCTAGATGTTAAATAGTTGGTTTGAGATTTAGTTGAAGGTTTTAGGGTGTTTTTTTTTATCTCAGTGTATTCATCCATACTCAAGTTAAATGCATGTTCTGGTGCTTTGCTCCTTTTATGTTTTCTCTCCATTTCAAGTTACAGATGCAAGACTGGTCTCAGACTTAACACTTTTTTCTTGCTTATTTGCCTCTTTTGGTGTAACCATTTGTCTCCAAAGTTTGTAATATCCTTTCTTGCTGTTCTGGGAATATAGGACAGTTTCTTCTGTCAAGCAAAAAGCAAATCAGAAATAACTCTCCATACTCCCTTTCTGTTATGTTCTGTCAGTGGAGT
The DNA here is from genome assembly GCF_000691845.1 of Merops nubicus. Classification (NCBI taxonomy): domain Eukaryota; kingdom Metazoa; phylum Chordata; class Aves; order Coraciiformes; family Meropidae; genus Merops; species Merops nubicus. The sequence continues at coordinate 28,820 of NW_008632947.1, read as the reverse complement.
TTCAGTAATTTCTGTCATGCTTAGGTCCTTGAATATTTGCAAACTTTTTTTGTCTTCATTTTATTATATAAAAAGTTTCTTCCTTTATTTTGTTCATATTTGATAATTTTAATATAATTTTATCATTGACATTTCTGAACTACATGCACTATATGCATAGAAAACTCAAATTTTTTTTGATCTCTAACATGTTATTTTATCACCCATATTAGTGGAATGATTTTTTGAAGCAGAATTAATAACTGTGGATTTCTCTGTGCTTTGCTTAATAATCCACAAAATCGTGTCTAAAGAAGCCCTAACCAACAATAATACTATCTTGCCTGGTTAGTATTTTTTTCATTCTTTCTAACAAATGCTATATAACTTAATGTGACAGAGTTCTTAAAGAAGAAAAAACATATATCAAAACCCCTCCCATATCTTCCATAAATAAACATTTATATTTATCCTATTCTTCATGAGTCTTCATTTGATTCTGAAATGTACATTTTCTATAATGTAATGATACGGCCACTGGAAGCTGTGATAAGATGTTATGGAACAACAGTAGCACTCTGACAGTCAACTCTGAATATTTTTCTATTTATCCAGTGGTTATTGGATAAATCTAGTATTGCTCAAAAAAGAATCTTGTAATGTTTTCTGTTGAAAGCTATTACAATTACAGGGCTCAAAAATTTAATTAATGAGGATATTTTTAAGGGCAGAAGAGGAAAACCTGTTTCCTCATTTTAACACGATAACCTTGTCAATTTACATTCATTTGCATATGACGCCCTTCCACTCCTTTCTTTTCGTTATTTTTTATCAGACACATTTTCTAAAAAGTAACTGTTCTTTTAAATGAAGAATTGAAGAATGCAGCTGAATATACGTCAAGGGTTAGGGCTGGTCTGGGCACTAGATGAATGAGAGATGCTATCTTCCTATCTTCCTTCCCAGAAGAGGAAGAGAAAGGGAGTAAGGGAGAGACACTTATGGACTGGAAAACAAAAACAGGCTTAAGGAAAGAAGTAACAATAAAATTAGCTATATACAAATATATACAAACCCAATATCAAAACCAACTCCCTTGATGACAATTTTTTCACCATCACTATTGATGCTGTGGAGCAGGCACTGGGAAAATCCCAGACTGTACTTAGCGGCAGATGGAAACCAGATTCAGGGGCTGGATTCTGGAATTGGATTCAAGGATGCACAAATCAGGACTGAAGGCAGAATGGACAGAGTCTTCCTTAGATGCCAGCCATTGGAGAAGAGACCTTGACCTTTGCGATCCTTCAACTTTATACTGGATATGGCACATATGGGATGGAACACCTTATTGGTCAGTTCAGGGTCACCGTCCTGTCCACTCCACCCCATAGGTGTTGCCTCTTGCTGTGTGACTCTCCAATATAGTACACAAGATTTAGCAGTGACCTTCATCTGCACAGAAGCAAGTATAAGCAAGATCCTTTCTGCATACCAGTCTTTTGTAATAACTGTAAACTTCAAGCATTATCACTTCAAGATGCAGATACTGTCTGCAAAAATATGCCATTAACTTCAGAAAGTGCAGTTAGTTAGAAGAGGCTTAGCTGAAAAGTAAAATCACTGAACACAATTAGTTCTGTTCTAGTTCAAACCAGGACAATGTTTTTCAAATTTTTTTCACTGCAGTAGTTTGTGTTCCACAGATTGTCAATATCATAGTATCTCAGTAATACCTGACACTTAATTCCTATTATAACTAGAGGAAGAGGTTTGTTATCATAAACACACTTCCTGAAATTGAGGTAATAAAGGATTTTGATTTCTTGCTCCAACATTGATTCCCTAAAAGACCTTGCAGAAGGCTTGTTACTGAACTGTGTGCTCTATATTCTTGATCTGTAACATGAGGATTGTGAGGGCTGTTTTCAGTGCCTCCGCACCTGCTCTGAGTGCTTTCGATGCAGTGCCTTTAGAGGGAAGGCTTTGGTTTGCATTGGATGTAACAATGGCATGAGTTCTTGTGGGACTGCTGTCTTACCCAAACGTTATAAATATCTCATCTTGCACTCTGCCTCCCCACTCCCCTTTCCTAGACTTCCTTCTAGAATATCTGTGATGTACTAGAAATATTATATTTCCTTTTGATACTGCAAAGCTTGATTAGTAATGTCATGCACAGAGATAAAGTAAAATATCTCTTCCTTTCAGCTGCTGTTTGTGACCTTGAGAGAGACAGCTGTGGTTGGATTGAAACTGCAAATGGAGATGATTTTGACTGGGTAAGAAGTTCCAGTAGTGCTCTTGCACCTGCTTTTCAGAAGCAAGCTCCTTTGCAGGATCACACCCTCAACAAACCTGAAGGTAAGACAAGCCAGGCCTGGAAACAGAGAAATGGAATAGATGTACCTGCTCTTTAATCAGATTTTAAGTGGAAGTCGTCCATGCTTAAAGACCCTTCAGAAACACTTTTTCTTCAGCCTGAAAAGTTGTTTTCTGTTTTATTTTGACAGGTCATTTTATATTCATTCTGAAAAACAGCAGCAGCATTTCACAACTAGCTCAGCTACGAAGCCCAAAGTTCAGGCAAACTGGATCAAATTGCACATTGTCTTTTTGGTATGAAATAATTCCTATTTAACATTCATGGGTCATCTCACATTGGATTGAAAATGAGGTTATAGTTTGCAACAGACATGCCTTCCTCTGCAGGATTTATTTCTTTTTATTCTTTAATCATATAATCTTCACATGAACAATATGCAGAAATAAGCTGAAGCACTTGGAGAACACAACTGAGACATGGAATGAGTTTGTTGTCTAGGTATATATAGACAGATACCATAGTCATTGTGCTAACATTTCTACTTTGGTTAAGTAAATTTGAAAACGTTCTGGAGTACTGCTCAAGAACAGGAAACCATCCAAAAACCTGGTAGCTTCTTGAGTCATCTACAGTACCTAAATTATATTTTAACATCTTTAAGTGAAAGCCCCAGTGCAAGAACTGGAGCTTTGCTTCCAGTGCTTTCATCAAAACACATCTCCTCAGCCTTTCGGTTAGTGTCTTATCTCAGCCTTTGTGCTGTCTTGTCAAAGAGGGACAAAAAAAGTAAATTGTGATTATTTATATACTAAGGTCAAAAGTGGTGCTACTGTTTATATAAATGTTTGACCTGTCTTTGATATTATTAAGTGCTGTTTTTTACTCAGTAGTGTCAAATACATTTGCCATAGGAATAAGAACTGTCTTTTTATCAAAGACTCAAGACTTGAAGTTGGAGTATAAGTCTGGAAATTGCAAGTTGTTGGCTTTGTTCCTGTACAACATTTTTGTTCTACAATTGCTTATTAAATATTTATGATTTTTAAACACTTTGAGATCCTCCAATAATGCTGTAAAATACATGTTAACAGTAAATACAGCAGACAGAAGGTATACTTTTGCATTCAATAAGTGTTTTGGTTTTCCTTCTTGAAAATTTACAATTATATATTGAATTAAATTTATAAAAAACATATTATGAATCTGAATGAGCATTGTCCATTTTTTAATATGAAAGCAAATGTGTCTTTTCAATCATGGGTTTTAATTTAATGAGATATACTTCTTCTCTCACAATCTTCAAGTCTTGAAATAAGCCCTAGACTGGTACAGCAGCCTACTATACCATCACACAGAAAATTGACTGAATTACAAATAAACTGGAAATAGGCACTGTGGACCTCCTATATTTGACAGAGCTATGACAAAAAAGATACTGGCCATTATATGAGATGTAGTCCATTCTTATAGTTTGCACCCTTAATTATTTTTTTTTATCATTTTAGGTATTACAATTATGGACAGTCAGTTGGGGCAGCAGAAATGCAATTGCTTGTGGATGGGCTGAAACAGCCTACTATCCTTTGGAGGACATACTACAGCGAGGGAAATCAATGGCTGAAGGCAGTCATTCAGCTTGGACGTCTTCCACATCCTTTCCAATTATCACTTGATAAAATCAGTCTGGGTATTTATGACGGCATTTCAGCAATTGATGATATTATATTTGAAAACTGTGCTCTTCCACCTCCAGCATTAAGTTGTGAAGATCCCACTCATTTCTGGTGCAGAGACACGAAAGCATGTATTGACAGTTTGTTGGTCTGTGATCTTGTGGATGACTGTGGGGATGGATCAGATGAAGATAACTGCAGTAAGTACTTTCCATTTTTGTTTATATGAAATCCAAAGTGAGTTGCCAGATTTATCTCTGGAGTGAAAATAGACAGCACTGTTCCAGCCTATCAATGTCACAGTCAGTGATGATTTGACTGAATATAGTTACTGATGAAACAGTCTCTGAAAATTTTTAACTTAAATGCATATGATGACTTACAACTGAGAGTAAAATTCAATCTCCTTTATCTAAATGAGTCATATTTGTTTTGTGTTTTGCAAAACACACATATGCATTACAAGTTTATTTTGAAAGTGAGGATTCAGTCTTCCAGTTCATTTGGGTTAACATGCTGGTTTTGTTTATACTGATGGAAGTACAGTGGAAGACATATATGGACTGAGAGAACCCTTCATGACCTATACTCTTTCCACCTAGAAAATGTTAAAGTTCCTGTGCTGGAAGATATTAGTCATTCTGGACATAGTTATCCCTTACAAAGAAAGAACTTTAAAGTACTGAGCAAAGCTATGGGTCATTCACTTTTTTGACATTCACCTTCCAGTGCTCAGCGGTGCTGTGATTTTTCTCCCTGAAGCATGCATTCATAAATTTTAAGAATGCAAGAATATTAATATAATATAAAATAAATTTAACTATTATGTCAGTTATTGTTTATGAAGGGCAGATGCAAAGATGAAATGCAAGTTCTCCACTCTGATACACATTTTATACATTAGAATTAATTAGTATAATCAGTTATAAAAATATATAAATTGAAGAACACCATATTATTTGCAGTTTTGTTTACTCAACAAATTAATTATGTACAGTTTGCCATATATATAAATAGGAGGTAAGTAAAGACTTATATTTCTTCTTTTGTCTAGGCAAGGGTATATTTGTTCTTCAGAGAGGAATTTTTGAAAGGAGAAGATAGGAATTTTTCTCTGTATTAGAAGGAAATTATTGCAAGAAGAAAAAGATACTAAAGCGCAATCAGCTTCTGATACTGCTTTCACCTGACAGTCGGTTCTGTTTACATTTCAGACCCTGACTTACAGTGCAACTTTGAAAATGGGCTGTGCAATTGGGAGCAGGATGTTGAGGATGACTTTGACTGGATCAGAATCCAGGGTCCAACTCCCACGGTTAATACAGGTCCATTAAAGGACCACACAACAGGCACAGCCAGGGGACACTACCTCTACATGGAATCCTCTGAGCCATGCCAATTCAAAGACAAAGCAGTTTTGCTTAGTCCTCTCTTCAACCCTACCAGCAACAGAACCTGCATTTTTCACTTTCATTACCATATGTTTGGAAAGCAAGTTTACAAACTAGCAGTCTTCCAGAGAACTGTGAGTAATACCAAGGGATGGCTGTTGTGGAACAAGTTTGGAAATCAAGGAAACAGGTGGATCAGACAGACACTCTATATCAGGAGCTCTAAGCCATTTCAGGTATGATCCTTCTAGGTTATGAAATAATTATTTACTGCATTGTAAAATATTGCAAGCATATAAATGATTGTCCAATCCCAATGCTATTCATAACTGTCTGATCAAATGTACTTTGACATATAATTTTTGGGGGATTTTTTTGCCAAAATATGTCTGAAATATTTGTTGCTGAATTTACTTTTCCCCGTAAACCACTTTATTTTAATGTTTTGAATAGAAATGCGGCATTTTAAGTAGATGCTATTTTTATTTTTCTGCCATTTGGTGAAACAAAATTGTATGAATCTGCTACAAAGTAGCTTGACAAATATTTTGATTTATTCATAGAAAACAGGACTTTTTAAAAGGAATTTCCCTTTCTTTGCCTTTTTATTTCCAGAGTTACATGTTACTCTTTAATTATATAATAATAGAAAAAAATTTTAGTTCAAAATATTTAGAAGCAAGGCTAGGTTGACAATCAAATATAATTTTGTGACAGATATGTTTATAGTAAGTTTCAGTGACAAAGCTCAATTTATTTTATCACATTTATAAAACTGTATATCTTGCCTTTGACTGCGTGTGATCTGTTTATTCTGGTCAGGTTAATGAACCTGCAGGTGTATTAGAGGAGGCGTTAGTTCACTTGACTGCCATCTGGTCACAAAATTAACTTTAAAAAGCCCTAAAAAATGTTACAAAAAAACCCACCTTCCTTTTAAACCTGATATAATGTAATATTTTCTTTAGACTGCCCCACATTCATTTCCCCAAATATTATTCTTTGGTGCAGAGGATTTCTGTCCTCTTTGGAGGAAAAGGCCTTAATATAACTGGTTGCATGGAAGCACCTGGAAGGAGAGTGCTTGTATTTTGTCAAGACTCTTGGAAGAAACATAAAGAAGTATCAACGTGATGCTAACAAGGCCTCTTTAAAATAAAAACCAAAATATTAGTAAGGTCTGTTGAGGAACTGAAAATGTTTTGAATATATTAATGTTGTACAATTTTATATTGCATTTGCTCAGCTCTCTGCAGGGAATGCAAAGATCTTATAGTCTTTTTATGCAGTTTTGTTTTCTGTAGTAATTTTTGAGGAGGATGACATATAAAGTATAATTTGATGGTTTGCTTTGAAGAAAAAGATCCAGATCTGATGTTCGTTATTGCGCATCGCAGAGCTTGCTGTCGAGACCTACAACCCTTCAAAACTCATAAATTTTGAGGAGGACAAACTTTTATTCTGGTACTACTAAGTTTCCAAGTGGTGACCTTTTCCCAATACTCCTTCTAAGTGCATAGTGTTTGGATATTTCCAGGGCTAAAGTGGGGTGTGGTGGAAAAGATCTTCACACTTCTGAAGTATTTCTGCTGAGATGTGTACTAGAACAGCCTCTCAGTTAGTTTTGAGCTGTCTACTGGCTAGGTAATTATTAAAGCTGTGGCCTCTCTGTTTACTATATTTTGCTTCCCACACTCTGTATAAAGTTAGTGGCTCAGTATTTTCACACCACATGCTTAAAGACTTGTAGGTCACTTCCATACATCAAAGGAAATTTTCAGATTCATCTGAGAATGGACTTTTTTTTTTTTTTTAATTGAAAGCATAAAAATAAGGGAGATCATTTTAATAATTCTCTGGTCAAAATAGATGACTTGACTTCTTAATCTTCTCCATCTCTAGCCAGAGCATCTCGTCAGCTGTTTTAGGATTTTCAGAGGTTCCCCGCGAATAGAAAATGTTAGACTCTAGGACTAAAGATGGCCTATGACTTTGTTACACAGAACTTCAATTTGCTTTTTCTCTTCTAAATGTAAGAGACGATCATATATCTGCGATGGCCGATACCACGTCCTCTTCTTACCTCCTTATATGTGTCTTTGATTTGTTTACCACATTCCAAGAATCACTATAAGTAGTAAATCCAAAAATGAAAATTCACATTTTCAGTTTATTTGCTAGCATTGGAAGCCAGCTTTGAGAGCATATAAACAATTGTGCCTGTATAGTAACTGTTGGGAAAAGGAGGATCTCTCAGCCAAAAATTCAAAGCAGCAAATAAAAATACTTGAGGATCTCTGGAAAGCCATATTCCATTTTGGAAGTTTTGAACTCTATAGATATGAAACTGCAGGGCCTTTAACTGAATGGTCTGGCAGAAATCCAAAGAGGACAACACATGAAGACTTATTTCACTCACACCAGCTCCCACTAAACCTAGAATCTTAAATTTCTCAGGAAACCTTTGCTCTGGCTGCCATTAAACCATGGCTGATGTTTGTTGGTGTTCCATCAGATGTTTTACATCAAAGAATTAAATGTGACATCAGCAAGCAGAATAGGGATAGCTGGATGAGTGAAGAGGTAACTTAAAATAATGCAGTTTTCTGAGCTAGAAATTATATGACTTTTTTTTTATTTTTTGTAAAAGTTTAAACTTTAAAATATATTCCTTTTCAAGATATTCCATTTTATTGTACGGAGTAGTTATTTCAACATGAAAAAGAATAGGCTGTTGAGTGTACTTGTCTCTTTACTTGATATAAATTTATTTTCATCTCCCTGAGAAGTTTACTTACATGTCTTTTCCTTAAAAGTATACATGAAAAGGGAGTAAAATAAGAATCTGTCCATGGCAGCCAACTTATACTGATGATGGTAATATTTGCTTTTATCATCCTTGAAAAATCATAATACCTGAAACAGTTTCTGCTCAGAAGAAAGTGTGAAGATTCTGTTCGAACATTTTAGATAAAAGTAGCTGTCTTAGCTTGCTCGTTCAAATTTCTGTGGATATAGAAGAAGGAAATGGTAATATTATGTGAACAATGGTAAAATTAAGTATCTCAGTCCTTTTGGGAAGTGAAGTCTCTTTTCAGTCATGATGTTAATCACATATATAGCTTGTCCATCATAAGATATCTCAGGCAACTTTACTATACTGAAAAATATATTGTTAAGAAAATGGGAAAATAATTACCTTTACCCAAATCTAATTAACTTTTTGATCATCTGCGATATTTTTTTATCTCTGTAAACAAAGATGATGGTAGATCTTTGATTTTCCAAAGTGTAATAAGTAGAATCTAGTATTCTGTGATGATTTTATAGCAATCCATCTAGTTTTTATAAGCTGGTTATTACAAAACTTAAAAATGCAAGTACTCAGTTTAAGTACATGATTAATTATTAATGCTACATTGAGTATAATTACTAAAAATTTTAGTATTTTGAGTACCATATATAAAACTTTACATGTCCCTTCATATATAAAAATTCCTGTCTAAGTGTGAAAAACAAAGGCCAAAACCAGGACAATATAAATAATGAGAAAATGCTAGCTTTTGGAAGTTTCTGTGCAAAATAAAACTGCACTTAGGTAGATATAAAATGCATTTGGTATTTTTGTATTGTACAAGTGTCTAATAAAAGTAAATAACTATAACAACTGCAATAATTTTACTCATTATCAAATGGATATTAGCTTAGAAAGTATTGGAATATTGATTGAAAATTAGTGATACATTTGCTATGAATATAGAATAGCACTGTGTTCTACAAACACAAATACAAGCCGAGCTTTTTTCCCTAGGTACTATTTTTAGTACTTGTTGTTCTATTTTTATGCTTTTCTCAATGTAGAATCCAAACTGTTTGTATTTTAAGGCCCTAATTGTGAAACATGTATGCCTGGGTATATTGATAACTGTGCAAATGAGATTTCTCAAGCTCCCAAGCAGAACTGCAAATTAGATATAGGACAATTTTTTATATTTCACCTTTGTCAGTTGGGGAAAAATTATTTTCTGTCTTGAAACCAACCTCTGTTTTGCTAAAGCAAAATATGACTTATGTCTTCACATTCTTCTGGTGTTCTGAATACCCCTGTCTCTTGTTCAGGCTGAGATATCAAACCATAAACACTGACCACTCCTACTTCAGATGTTCTCATATAAAAGACTTTGATGTTGGTATTTTACTGTATGTTTAAAGTGTTAGGGTCTAGACCTCCAGCCCTGAATCAGGGTTGACATGTGGGTGATGTCCACAACCAGGCAGGAAAGACCTTCCTGATTGGTTTTCTCCCAGTGCCTGGCCAGCCTTGGGTGCCAACCAATTAGGAGATAACCACCAGGTGCCCCTCCTTTAGCATGAACATCAGGTGTCCTGCCTCTAAAGTTAACAGCATAAAGGCTGGCTCTGCCTGCAGTGAGTGTACTGTGCAGGATTTCTAGGTACTGGAAGGGCCCCTCAACTATCCCTTGGAGGCAGAGCTCACAGAGATGGGATACCACCACAACAGCGAGCAGAGGGAGGATTATGTCTGTAGTAATGGCACTATTTTGTGGCCATGGCTCTGTAATTGGAATTGGACTGGTCACTTGGTTTCTTGGCTGGCTAGCTCCTGTCCTTGCTTCATCCTACACTGTAAGTGAATGTATCAAACTCTTTGTTCCTCCAGTGATTAGCCACCTCATATCTTCCATGTATAATTTAGTATCAGAGGGAAAGATATGGCCTGTATGCTGCTTGCTGATGGCAGTATCCTCCCTATCAGGGTATGCAGTCAGCAAGTGAATGTTGTGTCAAAAAAACAAACAACAGAAAACCCAAAACAAAACAACCCAAAACCAACCAAGCAAAAAAAAAAAAAAACCCAAACCTGTAGTAGTTTTGTAAAATCCTTTTGTCTTGTTTGCTGTATGATGTAAGTCTCTTGCAGCATCTGCAAGGTAGAAGTATTTGCTATGACTGTAGTTACAGCTGGTTGGTTTTTTTGTTGTTGTTTTTTTTTTTTTTTTTTTGTTGCTGCTGTTGTAAATCCTAGAACCTCTAGGGATTCCCACATGCCATCTTCTTTGTAAGTTCCTCAGCTTATAGGATCTGATGTAGCTGCCCAGTGCAGAACTGGCAGGTGTTTCTTGTTACAATTGCTGAGCATCATTTCTAGATCAGGTTGCAGGTAACGTCTTTGAAAAATCACTGGGGTCCCTTTACCCTTGCAGACATGAAGCAGTGAAAGCTAAACTTCAGGAAGGCTTTGTTTTACTTTTGTACAACAGGATATTCAGAGTGTGAAGCATTACAGGCATCACCAGACCCAAATCAGATAGCCAGCCACCTTGGAAGTTTAACAGTTGTTTGCTAAAGAGGAAGCCTTGTGCCACTTTCAGAGATATCTTTAATAAAATTAATAAGTAATTAATAAACAAAAATAAATTTCACAATACTTTGAATGAAAGAGAAAATTACTTCTGAAATTATTTTCTAAGTCACAACCCTGACAATGCAGGATTTGCTATCTATGAAAAAAATCATCAAATATAATATTAATTATATGGCCAATCAACTGGGAAGGGTGAAGTGTTAGTCATAATTAGTTTCAACATAGCTCAAGTATAATTCTTGAATCATGCTAAATCAATAACTGACTATTTTTTAACAGCAGAATTTGTCTAGACAGGTAAGAATCTGAAGGATATTTTCTTAATTTCTGACACAATAGATTAAGGTGATCGTTTTGTCTTTTAATACCTTCATTTAAATCTTCAGTTTTCATCTTTTCATTTCTATTATGGAAGGATAGGAGATTTTGTTATCAGGAGATTATTACTGTATTATAGGAGATTATTATTATAAAGATTATGGAGATTTTCTTACAGAGGTTTTCAGATTCAAAAGCAAATTAGCTTACTCCAAACACATTTTATTTTCAATTATTCTTATCTTTTAGCCATAGAATTAGTTGTGGAGATGCATAGTTACAACTGAGTTTTTAACCTTGATTGTAGGATTGTGTTAGGTTTTCCTTAATTATATCCAGCTACTTCTTATTATGGCTTTGATATGCCCTTGGCATATGGTTAGTTTGGTGTCTAATGCATGTGTATTAAATATGCATTATTTGCATCTAGGCTCTCATTACTAATCTAGAAAGAGAGAAAGGAATGGCTGAAAAAATGTATTTAAGGTACTACTACCTAGTTGGTCATAATCATCATAGAATGGTTTAGGTTGGAAGGGATCTTGAAGATCATCTAGTTCCAACACCCTGCCATATGCAGGGTCACCTTCCACTAGATCAGGTTGCTCGAAGCTCCATTTAACTTGGCCTTGAACACTTCTGGGGATGGGGCATATGCAACTTTCCTGGGCTATCTGTTCCAGTGCCTCACCACTCTCACAGTGGAGAACTTCTCTAGTGCTAATACAAATATACTGTCTTTCAGTTTAAAGCCACTACTCCTTATCCTATCACTACATGTGCATCACATAGGCAGTATCTATTTTCTCAGTCTCTACTCCTTCCCTTTTTATTCCTCAGTAAGATGAGACAGTGTGTCTTCTTTGGGGATTCTGATGATCTGCTCTATAATAAGTGAAACAGGATCACAATGCTCCCTCTTCACTTCTGTAATTCTGTTTCTTGCAGTTACTTTTCTGAGAAGAGAGCAGATTGATCAACACCCCACTCCATCCTCAGACATTTCTGTAATGAAAATCTTGGGGTTCTAGTAGGAAATTGACTTTGGCAAAATTCTACTTTACAAACAAGTTTTAAAGTGGGTTTGAGTTCTGCTTCAAACAAGAAGCCTCTATTTTGGCAAAGTGAGAGGCTTCAGAATGTAGTATTTTTATTTCATGCATCTCTAGTGGTGATAATTATACTTCATATGTGAATAGCAGGACTTAGTATAGTATACTAAATACCTTTTTTATCATTTTAAGAAAAGATTATGAGTTGCTAGGCTTCCTTGTCAACTATAATATCCTTGAAGTAAGAAAACTTCATGTTTCATTTCCTACATGACAGACATCAGTTCAATTAAAATTATAAGTTCTAAATCTCATATCACATTTTACAACACCTTTGAGAGAAGTTGTCAGTGGGATTTGTAATGTCAATACTTTTGTAGATATGCTTAAGTGTGGGAGTTTTTCAGTCTTCTCTAGTCATTAACTGATAAACGTCAAGTTGAAATTCTGGACTTTGGTGTACTCCAGAAAACGAAGCTGACCATACCATTTTATTGTTAAGAACATTAAGCTGAAAAATAATTTTGAAGTAGAAATGTTTGACCCTTTCTAGAATACTTGGGTAAAGAATATTCCTCTTAGAAAGGTAGATGGTTGAGATATAACACAAACATCCAAACAACAGTGCCACAGAGAAGCTGCATAAAGAACGATCCTTAATGATTTCTCTGAATACAGATGATACTCTTTGAAATTATTAGACAACAGAATCAAAACAAAGTGGAAATACTGTTTTAGAATGGTCTTTTATCCAATTCATTGCCAAGAGATGTTTTGAGGACATGGAAGTAGAAATGAGATCAATAAGTAACTTGGCAAATTACTGAAAGAAGTCTGTTAAGGGTTACCAGCACAACCATTAGGCTATAAACTCCTACTGGTGATATTCTGCCAAGAGCTTAGGAGTGTATCACTGCATGCTTGTTTTGTTTTCATTGTGGATGTCACAACATTCCACTGGGAGATACACTCTGTACTTAGTTGGACAGCTTACCTAACCTCTGGTACACCTGTCCTCATGCTGTGAGGCACTGTGCTGCAGACAGCTTTCAGTGCATCAAGAGGTTTACCCTTTTTGATAGTCTATGATTTCAGATTTTCTGCAGTCGCTTTTGCTCTTATTGAACAAGGTTTATTGTTGTCAAGTGTTGTTAGCCTTCTGCTTTGATTTTATTTTATTTCAGCTTGCTTTCTTGTTCAGAGCCTCATTTTCAGTGTTTGCTGACATACCAGTAGGTGTTTTGTAATGTGTAGTTGGTCAGATGCATATATTTCATTAAAATCTGGTGTTGAGGCACCTCTAAATTTATCAATGACTTCTCTAAGATGTTTATTACACCTGTAATATCTACTTGTAATCAGTTTTCTGTTACTGTTTTTGATCCATTCCTGGTACATTTTTCACACATAGAATTAGTTATTATGGATTTCCATTCTAGCAACAGCTTCAACTTTCAATTTGTCATACCTCATCTTCCTCCTTCTCTTTCCTTTGTGTAATGGTTTGAAAGCAAACCAGTGAGAGACTCCAAGTCAGAAATACAATTTAATAGGAAAAAATAAAATAAATGCAATAATACAAAGGAAAACCACAGACAGAGTCAGAGTACGACCTGACACTCTGTAGTTAGGGTGGTGGTAGCAGTCCAGATGAAGCAGTGGTCTCATAGAAAAGATCTGGTAGCTCTTGTCCTCTGGAAATCCAGTGGGTAAGGCCTCCTGTGCTGTCCTGAACCCCAGTTTATATCCAGGTGGGAGCACTTGGCTCCTCCCCCTGGGTGGAGCATCTCACAATGGGTTGATATCATTCTGTGAGTCATGCAGTGGGTCCTTGATTGTCCATTAAACAGAAATAGCTCCTGGGGGGAGCTCTGTATGAGTCATGGGGCGAGGCATGGCTGGGCCCATGCCCTACCAGGGAGGACTCCTCCTGCTGGGTGGGAAGGTATTCATATCTCCCTGGACCTCTTTCCTTATCTGTTATAGCCTGGGGTGTGAGGTCTGTCCTGGGCAACTGCTACTCATGATTTTGTTAACAGCCCATGAGCACTGACATAGAGGGTTTAGAATACACAGTTTTTGGTTCTACCCACATAAGGATAAACTGGTCCCAGCCCCTGTAACCATGACACTTTGCACTTTCCCTAATAATCTACTGAGATAAGTATTTAGGGTTGTTTGTGTGCTGCAGCTTAGAAGCTCTTCTTCTAGGCACTATTTTTCTTCATCTCAGATCTGTGTGTTGACTTCTTTTATGCCTGCTTGAGTGTTGCATGCCATTCTTTGATTTCTGGTCTCTTTATAGTAACCATTCTCAGTCTTATTTTTACTGTGACAATGTAAAGGTTGTGGTTGCTGGCTGGCTTAGTTTGGAATGCAGTTACCTCTGGAGCAATTGTTTATTAATTGGCTAATTAATATTGGAAGGGAAGTGCTGCCTGCATTTTTTAATCCTTCATTGACCATAGAATCATAGAAACACAGAATGGTTTGGGTTGGAAGGGACCCTTAAGGATCATCCAGTCCAACCCCAGTGATGTGGGCAGGGACATTTTGCACTGGATGCATGATTGCTCAAAGCCCTTCCAACTGGACCTTGCATACATTCAGTGACGGGTTATCCACAACTTCTTGTGGCAACCTGTTCATGTGTCTCACCACTACTACCATAAAAAATTTCTTCCTTGTTGTTCAATCTAAATCTACCCTCTTACAACTTAAAAGCATAGCCTTTTGTCCTGTGACCCACTCCAAGAGGTCTGTGTCTTTCTGATGCTGGGAGCCCCAGACCTGGGTGCAGCATTCCAGGTGAGGTCTCACCAGAGTGGAGTAGAGGGAGAGAATCATCTCCCTTGACCTACTGATCACATTGTTTTTATACAGCCTGGGGTATAGCTTACATATGCCTGTAGGCTAGTTTAAAAAAAAAAGTCACACCCAAAACCAGAAGAGTTGCTGTGTTACTGATATTTAGCTTTCAGGTCTTTCTAGAATGTATCCTGGCAGGGTGTGATATGCAAAGGTGGTTACAGATGGTCTGGGAGCTGTGCCAGAGGATGCTGATGTCAGACCAAGCCCTATGGATTACTTCATGTCTGTGCTGTTGATACATCAATGCCTTTTGCTGTGACAACTTTAAGACTTGCACTTTCACAGCTTAGACCCATCCACCATACCCTGTTCTAATGACCAGGATCAAGGACTGCCTTGGAGGGCAGGTGATAAAAATAATATATTCTTTGTGTTATTGTTGTATTGGTGTGCAGTGGGAGATTTATCAGGATGTCATCAAGTCACAACACACACATAAAGGTGACCAAGAATAAGAATTTCAAACTATCTTAAGTGCCTTTTCTATTCAAAATTGTATTATTAATTTAACTTCTGTAATTTCCTTGTAATTTTTTCTTTTTTTTTTTCAGAGGGGAAGGGACAAAGAGGGCAGAGGTGTGTGTGATTTCTCTTTGTTCCCTATCTACATGCAGGAAGCTCAAAGGAAATTGCACAAGACAAAAATAACCTTTCTATATGCCAATGAACTGTCAAATACTGCCCACATTTTAAATAGAGATAATGTGAAGAAATGAAAGTTTTCACCCACCTTTCACAACCCACTGAGAGACTGCGTTAAGTCATTTGAATTTGTGCAGAATCATGTAAAGTAGGAATCCTGCTTTCCTGAAAATTAAGAGTAGTCTTAAATTTGCTATTGATATCACAATATTACTTGTCAGGAATTGCTAAACAGGCAAATAAGACTTGGATAACTTTGCAAAGAGAAGGAAAATATTAGTACCTTTTTTATTTCTTTACTAGATCTAGAAGCCATCTTTGTAAAGGTAACAAGGTCATAGGAAAGAAGTACTTCATTGAAGCTTTAATTAAATCTCCTTCCATAGTTCCATGCTTTATATCAGACATAGGGCTTTTTAATATTATTTTTTTATAAACTTTCTGTGTTTATTGAGTAAGCTTATAGTAGAACTAAGAAAAAATGTAGAAGTTCTACTCCCACTGTAGTATATGGCAAAGCTCTCATTATCTTTAATGAAAACAGAATTTAATGGCAAGACATGTTCTGATAATTTCCTTATGTCATTGTTGGCTTACTTTGAAAGGTTAAGGCCATATGAATGGATGTAGGAACAGCAATTCTGTATAACTTACTATGTCAGTCAGGCAAAATCCTTTGGATAAGGAAAGGTCCACAGCTTCAGATTTAAAGGGGGATTTGTCCATTTTTCAGTGTTTTTGGTGTCAGGGTGTTTTTTAACACTTCATATTTACAATCGCTGTTGCTTTTGAAAATAACCTAATTCTGCCATAATCTTGTGAAATAGGAGAGGATACTGCGTATCTTTGTAGATGAAGTAAAAACTAGCAGTGACCTTAAATTGGATTAAATATAGCCTTAGCATTATAATAACCAGATAGCTACATCCCAAAAGGGCAGGCTAATGATGTTGTTTTATAAAACTAGAATCTCAGAAGTTTTCAGGTACTGACTTTATATGACTTCTGCAATAATTCTTCCAATGTTAATACTACAGAGTGAAAACAAGATCTTTTCTCTTGAGTGAAGTTTTGAGGCCTTATTAGAGGAAAGTAATGGCTCTCAGATTATGTAAACAGTTGTTAATATTATGCTTGTCAGCAGTCCTACCAACAACACCAAAGAGTCTGCAACAGGACAGAAATGTGATGGGTTTTTTTTTCTTTTTTTCCCTGCACTTTAGAGGAATGCTTAGAAAAACATCATAATTTAGCATAAGGTTTTGTAAGCTTATACTGAAGTGTGATAAAGTACTTTACTGAACTAGAACAAGTGTTTTTCGATATCTTGTAAAACCAAATGCTGTAAAACATCAGATATTTGACACAGGAGTTTTCATATTTGATGTGTATAACCTTAAGACCAAGAATAAAAATTCATTTGTATACCTGCTTGAAAGGACTTTATTTCAACTTTTGAAGTCTTGAGACATTAACTTCTAATTTATTTTTGGTGGACACAACAGCAAGGGCCTGATGGGTTTTGATGCTAGGCAGTGGAATGTCAGGCTTTTCTATGTGTATCCTTAAAAGGTTGTGGTGTCTGGATGTTGGTAATTTTTCCAAGAACTGATGGTCTGTCTCCACTTGTGCTTCCTTTTGAGGGCAGAAAAGCACCACAATATGCATAATATCCATGATTGCCTAGGCATTCCCTCCATGATGGGGAAAGCTGGAACATAATGTGGCACCCCTTCTGCTGGTGCACCCAGGAGGTTGTGGTGGGTTTTTTGGATGTTTTTTTAAAATTTTATTTTTTGTTTGTTTGTTTGTTTGTTTTCCCAAAAGAACACATGATGTGGAAAATACAGAGGAAAAGTTCAGAGCCGTGTAGTCAGATTGCAACTACCAGGTTCCTAGAGAAGATGTTTGGGAAATGGTCTCAGGTCCCACAGTGACTGCTCTTTTGCTGGCAGCTGAGGAAGCAGAAAAATAAACCCAGGAAGGAATAAATTGCTATGTTTCCACTAACTTACCAAAGAAGACATAAGCCTTTTTTGATGTCATCGTAATAATCAGATAATCAGAAATGTTCAGAATTTTGAATATCTCCCAGTTTTTTGAATTACTTCCATTCTAGTTTGAAATATGCTTGTGTGGAATTTAAGATTTTATTTTATTAACCTTCAGTGGAAATTGGCTAGTGACGTAAATTAATAAAATAAAAATGGAACATTTGTACAGAACAGTATTACCCATTATAATTTCTTTGTTAGCAACATAATATTCCTTTACTCTTCAAAAACTGGTTTGTTCAAAATGTTAAGAGATCATTACTTTTCTGCATACAGAGCCTCATTCTAACACGTTTTGCTTTTCATGGATAGTTTTTCCTCCATTTTAATGTAGCATATCTTTTGCTACCTTTATAGATTTCATCAAGACTGGAACTCCAGATTTCTAAAAATGGAGAAATTAGGAATTATTTTTCCTCATTGAAATAATAAATGAGATGTGAAATGAGCTTCACGGTAGATGAGTTCCCTGGAGGTTGTTTAATAATAGCTTATGAAGTTTGTAGAATTTCAGCTGGCAAATTAATTTCAGTGGTCAATGTTTAACCACAGCTGCAGAGAGACTAATTTCTATACTGCAGCAGTAACTCATAAATTGGTCTTATTTTCACTTCTAAGTCTATACCTACACTTCTCTTATATTTTCTACATTACCTACTGTGTTCATTCTATATGTCAAAGTGTCAGTCTCCCCATATAAGCACATAATTAAATTTAAAACATACTATTTTGGGCATGGAGATTTTAAGTAATACAATCATCATAATGATAAAGAGGTGTTCTGAATGGAATTACCCCTGCAAAACCGTGTCCTGCCACTTAACCTACTGGTTAACATCCATCAGAGAACAGCACAATCCCATACCAAAACTATAGTTTTGAGAGGGCTTTGCTTTGCCTTAGTAATATTTGTGTAAGTTAAGCTAGCAAACCACCTGCCTCTTTGTCTGAATTTTAGCTTATTTATGAAAACTTACTTGTGAATATTTAGTCATGTTTAAAAACAAAGTCAAAGTTTCATTTAAATGCTAGTATGTTTGCCAGTTGAAAAATACACTGACAGGAATTTTGTCATTTTAGAAGAATATATTTTCCTGCATGGCATTTCCAAAGATATCTTAATTTCCAAGATATATTAATTTGTCATGTTTCTAAAAAAAAAAAATCCATTTCAAATTCTATTTTATCAGCAAAACCATTCATTTCTCTTTTTTTTTTTTTAAATGTACGGTTTGAGGATGCTTTATTTTTTTTATGAATAGGGATTTATAAATTAGTTAAATTAAGAAAATTCTTACTGAATCTTCTCTGCTTAGATTTTTACCATTCAGCAGCAGTCAGAATAAAAGAGGCTTATTCAGTCATCCAGAAAGCATTTCACAGATTTCAAGGGAGACACTGTTACAGTTTTTCAGCATTTAAAAAGGACCTATAAGAAAGACAGGAACAGTCTTTTTAGTAGGGCGTGTTGTGGCAGGACAAGAGGTAATGGTTTAAAACTAGAGGAAAGTAGATTCAGCCTAGATATAAGAAAGAAAATGTTTATAATGAGGGTGGTGAAACACTGGCACAGGTTGCCCAGAGAAGTGGTAGATTCTCCATCTCTGGAAACATTCAGGGTCAGGTTGGATGGGGCTCTGAGTGACCTTCATCTGTTTGAAGATGTCCCTGCTTACTGTAGGGTTGAATTAGACAACCTTTAAAGATCCCTTCCAGCCCAAGCCATTCTGTGAAATAGGAACCTCTCCCATTCCTTGGCAGCAGTGAAGAATGAGAAAGTAAGGTTACACAGCATTGGCAACTCTAATGGAATAGTAGGATACTTTTCTTTAAAGGTTCCATTGCACATCTCTAATCTGCTTAATTGTTTTTATCACAGTGGGATTTGTGTAAGCATATATAATATATTCACGTGAATGTTATTATAATTGACTGTGACTAATGTTATTACAATAAGTACCGAAGAGGCTAATCATAATATGCCACTTATGATAACGTCTTGCCATCATTTTATATCACAATGATGTTTCAGTGGATTTGCACAACTGTGAAGCCAGCCATTCTGTTATGGTTCACTGTGATTAATGTGACAAGGAGTGAAAGCTGATAATAATTAGTATCTTTCATAAAGTGTCACTAAATAGAATATATCCACTAAAACAAATTTAATTCCGTTTTAACTGTGAAATGTGGTAAATGATGGTGATGTAGTGATAAAATATGGTAAATTCTATCAATTGATATGAAATACTTAATCAGAAGTGGAAGTCTACTACACACTTAAATATGTTACTGTAATTCTTGTTTCCCTAGATCTTGGTGAAAGGTACCGTAGGAGATGGTTTCACTGGAGACATTGGACTTGATGACATGTCTTTTCTAGGCTGTACTCTTTACAATGGTGAGAACAGAGTTAAATGTGTATCTCCTAGCTGTGAGCTGATTCTTTGCTGTCATTTGTAAATATGTCTCCTAGGAAAGCAAATGCTAGATCAAACTGTGACTCACACCTGACAAGGAAATCCAGATTTATTTCCTTGCTTCCCAAACCCTCTCATCAAGGAATTAACACCAAATAGTTTCTCCTGTGCTCATAAGGTCCAAAAGAGACCCTCAGTTAAGAAGTGTGCATCTTCTAAAAACTTTGAGATCTTGATCCCTAGAAGGAAAAAGGAACTTAACTGTGTGTAAACAAACTGACCTTTCATTCAAGAAACTTAGTTCTATATAGCCAAACCCCTGCCAATAATTTTTAACTTTTTTGCTGTGTCAGTTGCTCCTACAATACAGCACACAAGCAGTTACAGAGCAGCCTGTCTTCAGAAGTCATTGCTATCTGGGGTAGTACAACATCTATAGAATTGTAAAATATTATATCCCAAAATAAGTGCAATTCAAGACACCAGATTCCAGACCTATCACTTTATCACAAAAGTGATTTTAAGAGTGGTGTTAGCTGTAACAAACATTGCAAAGCATATGGTGTGAGAATTAATGTACAGTATAATAAGGTATAGAACTGCAGATTAATGTCTGAATATTAGTATCCCAGCACTATCTCTAAAATACCATAGTGCAGATGCATTTTTTTCTGCTACTGCAAAAATTTCTTGTAGATATAATTAGGTCTACTAGGAATATCAAGTGTATGTGACGTGTTTCTTCTGCAGATAATTAGCTCACATTTTACTAAGCTTATACAGCATACAAAATTTATTATAAAACCTGGAATATAAGTTTGTTTGTAAATATTCAGTTAATGTACAACACCTTATATTCGGAAAAAAAACTTAGAAGAACTAATCAGAAAATCGTGACAAGATTTCAAACAAGATATGAAAAAAAGTTTTAAAAATAAACAAGAAGAAAGTTGTAAAGCAAAATGGGCCAGAGTTTCGAAGTTCATAAGTAAGAAAAAAAAGAGCTTATCTTATGTGGAAAGATAAACCAAAAATACTCAAGTATAATGGTGGACAAAGCTGAATAGGAAAGAGTTTGTGTTCTATACATTTTAAAAATACTTTCAGTACTGAGAGCAATTTTTGAGAAACTCCAGGGTCCTGTCTCTATTTATTTCCTTGACACCATAAAAAATCCCAACCAAAAAAGAATCAAAGATATTGGGGGAATAAGCTACACAATAGTCAATAGCTATGGCATAATCCATCATATTTAATGCAAGCTGGATCAGGTGAAAAAAGGGCACCTATGCCTCTGCACCCTAGAATCATGCACTAGCTGCTCAGTTGCTCTATTTCCACTTCAAATAACCAAACACTGACTAGAGAGATGGGCTTGATAGCTTGGTAATAAAGTCCCTCATAAGTAATATTAAAGATGTCAAAATGTGAACATACTGCTTTGATGCATCATTCGAATGCCCTAACCAAAGGATATTTAATGATGGTTACTCTGGACAAAATGCTATTTCATGAATTATAGAAAATGAATTTTTTTCCAAAGAGAGAAAGGAGCAGATTCTCCTTTCTTTTCGGGTGTTGTGAAGGTTATGGTACTTCAAAATTTATTCTCTTTTCCGGTGGATTAGGAGCAGAGATTTGATTGTGAGTCTTATATATAAAAGTTTCTGACCAATTACATCTTGGTATTATTATGAGTTGTAGATGCATTTATTATATCATGCAATTATTCCTTCAAAAGTTTCCCTCACCTAAGTGTTTTGTTTGAGTCTTAGGATATTATTAGAGTAATATTCATAGATGTGCTTTCTACCTTACAAAATAGAAATGCCTCTTGCTCATGCAGAATTTATCATCAATCTTAGTGCTCTAGACCTCAGAGGAAAAAAAAAATTCCTGTCTGTCCCAGATACATTTTACATAAAGTCTTCACGTGTACTTATTAACTCAGGTGTATTTCTTACATGTACTGTACACTACAGCTAATAATTTTATTAATGATTAATTTTAAAGAAGGAGCTAAAAATGAAAATTCATTTTATAGACAATAATAGCAAGGTTTTCTGAGAAATGTGAGTAAACCTGAAGAAAGCTAGATAGTAAAGAAAAAGTGGAAAGGTAGAGAAAATTGATTTGAAAGAAGTGGTGATGAGTTTGAATGAAACATAAAGGAAATGGTGGAAAAACATGATGACTTCAGAATATTTTTCCTAATGAGAAAAAGTACTTTTTTCAGTGATGAAATTACAAAGTAAGAAGGTTAGATTGTCTTTTCCATAGTCACTTGTAGTAATCAACCTTTTTTTCAAAAAAAACCAAACCACCAATGCATTGTCATCAGAATAATCTGTTAGCCTTGGTTCACAGGGAAATTAAGTTTTTTGTGATTGTTCTGCCAATCTGCATAGCATTATTTTTTCAAAAGGATACACTGACTTAATCCAAATTTGAGAGACAAGAGATGTAAATAAATTCCTAGAAGTGTCAAGGATTGTATGAATGCTGGTTGGCTAGCATGACCAAGAACTAGTGCTTTACACTGAGAAAATGTTCAATTCAGTTTCTGCTGGGCAGCATTTAAGTCATTCAACTTGGCCACCCAGTCATGTTTCTAGTAAAGCTATACCCTTGACAAAGGGTGGGAATGGCAAGGGGAGAAATCCTTATAAAACTAGAATGCCTTGGTCCCATTGTTCAATATTTTGTTGGTTTCTTTTTCAAAGGAAATTTGCCAACAATCTCTACAACTTCTTCAGGAACTACAGTCCCTGCCACACTCCCCATGAACAACTGCACAGAGAAAGAGTTTGTCTGTAGGGCCTCTGGCCACTGCATCCAGATGATCCAGAAGTGTGATTTTAGACCTGATTGCTATGACAAGTCTGATGAATCAACTTGTGGTAAGTGTACTAAATTTTGTACTTTGCTATCCTATTAGTTTGTGGCTGTTAAACACACTGCTTTAACTACTCTGCATTTACCTTTGCAATTTGGTATTAACACCTAGATGATATTTTAATGTGATTTTCTTCAGAAAAAATATTATTTTGTTCTAATATGGGATTCTGAGATGTTATGCATTTTCTGCCTTTTAATGGGCTTATTCAGACTTGACATTCCAATTCAACTTCCTACTGAAATGGGAGATGGAGAAGGGAAGGATTCCTCAGTTTCACAATCATTGGTAGCTATGCATGACAATTTTTAAAAGTGAACATAGTTTCTTAAATTAAATGACCTACGATATGTCTAATTTTTGCAAATGTTCGCTAGTCAAGACTGGAAGAGAGAATAACTTTACAGTTTCATGTTTGGGGTGCGCATCTGGAAGACCTGCGTCCACTTCTTCTGGGTTGAATGAATATTGGCTTGGGTAGTTTTTTTATACAAAGTATTTTCACCAGCAGCAATGATTGTGAAATTCAGCCTGCATCACACAGAGCTGAGTTCCAGCCTGTAAATTCCTAGAGGTCAGATGGGAACTCTGGAGCTGGGACAATGGACAGGGTCACTACATGTTGTCCATAGAGCTCTCTAAGCCTTTTGTTGGTTGCTTCTGAGTCACAGCAGTTCACGCTATAATATTTTAGAAGAAATTCAATGACTTTGTTTTGTCTTAAAGTATAGTACTTGAAAATACTGCTATACTGAATGGTTAATGAGAAGGACAGACTTCTAGAGACAGTGACCTTATCAGTCTTTGCAAGGTAAACTTTTCTCACTGAAGATCACAGCTCTACATTTGTTACACGTTGCGTAGGGAGTTCGGTCACCTCTTTCAGAACTGTGGGCTCAATGAGGAGAATAACATTAGACTCTCTCTGTCTATTATGTGGGAATAACTCTGAAAGGGATGAATCAGATACATAAATATGGCTGGGTAATTTCCTATAGTGTGAAAATACACCTGTTGAAATTTTGCCCTGAAAAATAAACACAGAGTCCTTTGAATTGCATTTTTTTTCCCCCCTCAGAAATTGACATTATCTTACAAAACATCCCTTCTTTCTGAGAGAGAGAAATTCTATGGAGAACACGTCTTTATTTATTCTGTCTGAAGTCTCCCACTACAGCAATGATGGCAATTTATTGCTCGAATGACAATGCTGAAATAGAAGTTAAGTAGGTCCTGACTGAGGGTAGAAATATGTTCTCAGGAAGGTGTTATATTTCTCAGAGGCACTTGAAACCTAGTGTTTATTAAACGTATTTAAAAAGGGGAATAAACATTTAATACTATGCCGCTCAACATTCTCGGGAAACATCATAAATTTTTCTTATGGGTAACTCATGAGATCCCACTGGCTGTGGTTTACTTCCTTACTGGACATATACAAGCTATACATCAAAACTCAATCCCTCTTAGTCTATCATTTTTAGCCTCCAAGGGAAGAAACATCAAGCATGTTCTCCTAACGCACTGTGATTTCTTGATGCAGAAGTTACGTCAGCTATACTGGCATTTGAGCTCCCTGGGTTAAAATAAATTCTCATTGCCCTTCATAATTCTCACAAAAGTCACTTAGACTTGAGTATAATAATCTGTTTCTAAGTTCTGACGAGTGACAAGTCTCACCTTGGATAACCTAGACAAAGTTTCTGTAAAATATTCAGGAAGATGTACTGGTGAGTAAATATTCATGGCAGAAATTAAAAATAAGCAGGTTCATTTCCCCTAAATATTCTCGTGGAGATGCATTATAAAAGAAGGTTGATTATGAGCTCACTTTTCTTGTCCAGTTGCTCAGGATTCAAAAATACGGGCACTGTCAGCTGCATATTTATTTAGTAAGATACAAATTCAGTATTTGATGCCAGTATCAAATAGCTGCATTATTATGTGACTTTCAGATATTGCAGGAACCGCTTGAAATGTTGATCTGGTTTTTTTTAGAATTTTGGTTGTGGACTTTGTACACAATTTGCAATGAGTTGCTAATGTCATCAGTCTACAGGACTGAAGGAAGAACCAGGCAGCAGCTGGCAGATTCATAGCTGGTGAATTTCACACACATTTCGGTGTATATCACATGACAAATTATTAAAATGGCCTGAAAGCTGGTCAGAACACACATGAAATTAGACACTGAGATGGAAAAAAATTGGTGCATATTGGTCTCTACCTAATAGAAAAGAAGACAGAAAATAGAATGAATATTTTATCTATGGAGGAAAAAAATATGCATGTTAGTACTGTGTAAGTATTCATGGATACTAGAAATTGAATCCTTTTTATTGCTATGTTGTTTGCTTTATCATAATATCAGTTAATGATTTCCATTTTTTATATAAACATGTTCACTGCTCACCTCTGAAGTTATGGAAGTCTGTGACTTTGAAGATAGAAACCAATGTGGATGGTATCAACAAGCCTTGGAACAGATGTCAGTAACTGGTTCTATCCATAGAGCAAACATATTCAAGTGGGAACTTGGTAGAGGGACAAATCTCTACCTTGGGCAAGAAAAATACTGCCCATTAATTGATCATACTACGTGAGTACAATTTTTCAGGTACTTGAATCTTTCTGTGACTGTGTGATTTTAGCCATGTGTAGATTGTCAAGAGGAAAAACTTCTAGTATTGAAGCAATTTACTGATTTATTAATGGCATATAATTAACTGACAATCAGTGTAGATATGCAGGACCAATAGTATCAATACCACAGATAAATCAAAACGCAAAATATTAATAAATAGCTACAAATTTCTAAACACCCTGCTGTAAGTAATTCCCAAAAGTATCAGTACCTCCTCATCCAGAGAAATGTTTTTGCTCCCTTTCTCAGAGGACATATGAGATACAAACATGTTTTCCCATACGGGAAAGCAAGCTTGGATACATGGCTGCTCCAGCTTTATGTGTACACATGCTTCTGCCTACAGACTGTTAGTAAATATGCCATGAGAAATCAACCCTCCTAGCAGAACCCCAAACTATCAGCCAATCAGCTGGATGCAGGCTATTTGCAGTATCGAGTGAGGCTGATGCTCTGCCTGGTCTATGCAGTGGCTGTGGCACCATCAAGATGATCTCTGGTATGCCAAAACTAGGTTGACTGCTGCTGTTTCCAGTCCATAATCTCTTCCCACTATTACAGGTTTTTCTTTCACTTTTATACTTTTCAAGCTGACTTCTCCTGTGTTTGAAAGTTGTCTTTGCAGTTCACTGGCTACTGTTTAGTTTAGTTGATGGTGGTCATCATTTTGACTGGTTTTGGGTGAACACCTTCTCAGACTGTCTTTATTCACACAGTGCATGCTCGCTTTTCTACCTTACTAGCTATTGTATCCTGGCAGTTTTGCCCAAGGGTGTGCAGTGCAAGTTACCCCAACAATGGGTCTTGTGAATCCTACTGTCATTTAATAATTAACTAATGCAGTTCAAAACGACTGTAGTTAGAGTTAAATTCAGTTTAGCTGATATTTTTCCATTTTTCTGATAAATTATATCACTTCATAGTAAAATGAAAGTATTTCTGTTCTCTCAGTGAAGATTTCTAAATTTTAGATTCTAGTTAGATTGTTTAAGATAATTACTAACTCTTCCTAAAGACATTCCTTTAATGTGTGTCAAGGAGCAAAAATTAGCTTTTTTTTGACGGAGATTTGTGGTTACTTCTTTGATTTGTTTTAGGTTTTGGTTTGTTTGTTTTTTAAGAAAGAAATTAGGATTAATTGTGATTTAAAAAAGCATTAATGTAATTTGTATTCCAGTTAAAAGTAACAGTTAAAATTTATTGAAACAAAATCCCTACAGGGGACTAGCAAATGTATTAAGTTCAAACAACTATAATTCATCTAAGAAAGAATTTTCTGCACAGCATCATTCCTCTGAACAGAAAACTACTTTCCTAGTTCTAGTGACAGGCATGTTTACTTTCTGTGACAATAGTCCACAGAAGAAAAAACAAAAAGGACTTTAAAACCACTCAGTCAGAGACCTTGCTATATTATTACTAGTTTAAAATGATGTTATGTTGCACTTACTCAACCTGAGAGTAATTTTTATCACTATAAAAGAATCAGCTCAATATATTACTTTCACTGTGAACTTCATTAAAATCACTGTATATGATTACAAAATCACAATAAAAACAAAAAATCCTCATTCAAGAATAGTAAAAAAGATACAGTGCCACTTGATTTTTCAAAGTCTCTATTATATTTCAAGTGTATTCAGCAAAAAGAACTATATATGATAAATTGCCTGTCAAATCTTTTGTTGACTGTTATTTAATTGTTATATATTAGCTGATAGCAGTGCTATATGTACTTAGTAATTCCTCTCAGCTTTTCTGCTACAGTTTTGCATTGACCTGATACATGAAATACATTAAATTATATGATACATGAAATTAAATTACTGTTTTTCAACATATTTTCAGCGTTTAATGCAACAAGCAGTACATCGAAAAGGACTGGTGAAAAGACAAAATAAATGATCCATAGAGACTGCGGTTTTCGAGCAACACTGAAATGTATTGCTGTTGTGATGTTTCACATGAGATGTAATTTGGTTGTACTGTTTCCCAACTCCCTTTCTTTTTTGGCCTATGTAAGATGATGGGAGCATGATGCATCCAAATTGTAGCAGGAGACACAGAGCAGCAGTTTTGATCAACTGAAATCCTGCAAGGTTTTGTTTTATTTTCTTATATATATTCCCAAAATTTCCATGGAGTTAGATTGGAGAAGTAGCTGTAATACTGTAATCCTGTGTGTTTGCTTTTTTAAATAAAATATGCAGGATTATGCGTACAAATGTTTAGATTCAACCTGATGCAAGAGCAGGTGACAGTACAGCTTACAATGAGTTCTCTCAACAGAAATAACTGTGAATAGTTGGAGGTTCAAATTATCTGATTCCCATAGGATATATATTTGAGCTAGCTGCATTTAGGTGGATGAATTGTAAGGTAGAGGTGAGTCTTTGAAGCTGCAATTACATTAATTAATGTAATGTAGGGCAGAATAGCTTGTATGTGTATATATATATAAGCCCAAGGCTGGAGGAATGGAAGCCATTATGGGAGTCTTCTATGGCAGTCTGACAGTTCTTGGCTTGATCTGGAGAAAGGCTGACATGTTTTGCAAAGAACTGGGTGACATTGACATTGTGCACCAAAAAGACCATTATATACATATGAATATAGAGCTCTTACGGCATGTTTCTATACTTATAATCATAGAATGTTTTAGGCTGGAAGGGACCTCTAGAGGTCATCTGGTCCAACCTCCCTACACAAGAAGGGAGACCTCTACCTAGGTCAGGTGACCCAAGGCCCTGTCAAGATTGACCTTGAATGACTCCACTACCTCTCCGGGCAGTCCATTCCAATGTTCTATTATTCTTATACTAAAGAATCATTTTCTAATATCAAGTCTAAATCTATCCTTTTCTAGTTTAAATCCACTACTCCTTTTCCTATCACATGGTCCTATCATTCAAACCCTTTTGAACAGACCTTCCCCCGCCTTCATGTAGGCCCCTTTCAGGTACTGGAAGTTCACTTATAAGTTCCCCCCAGAGACTTCTCTTCTCCAGACTGAACAGCCCCAGCTCCCTCAGCCTGTCTTCATATGAGAGGTGCTCCAATCCCTTGATCATTTTGGTGGCTCTCCTCTGGACTCACTCCAATATGTCTACATCCTTCTTGTGCTGCCGATTCCAGAACTGGACAGGGTACTCCAGGTGAGGTCTCACC